>NW_024713129.1:25436018-25531018 GCF_018991925.1 Homarus americanus
TCAGTTCATCTCATTCCGTCGCTGAGTGTGGAGTTGAATGGACGCTTCCCTACCCTGAGTGTGCATCACTGTGTTCCAGAACCTTCCAGGCCACTGCCGTAGGAAGTATCTGTTCATTGTTTGATTCTATCAGTTGTTGACTCATTAATTGTTTGATTCTATTAATTGCTGACTTAATTGTTTGCTCCTGTAATTGTTTGCTTCCATTAATTGTTTGACTCCATTAACTGTTGACTGACTTAATTGTTTGACTCTGCGTTGTTATTTGGATGTTTGTTGAGTGGTGTCAGAGTTTTGTGTTCTATTTTTTAAAGTAAAGAGATGTCAATCTCAAATGGTTGTTTGTTATTCCTCAAAAACCATGGTCCTTGACTTTCCTTTATTAAGAACCTGATTAGTCTGGTAAGGATTTCTATCCCAAGTCCCAGCCTTACAGTGGTTGGGTGGAGGTAGTGGTGGTGGGTGGGGTGAGGTAGTGGTGGTGTGGTATTGTGGTTGTAGGTGGAGTGAGGTAGTGGTGGGTGGGAGGTGTGAGGTAGTGGTGGTGGTGGGTGTGGTAGTGGTGGTTGTAGGAGAGGTAGTGGTGGTTGTGAGAGGTGTGAGGTAGTGGTGGTGGGTGGGGGTGTGGTATTGGTGGTTGTGTGTGTGGGTGGTGGGTGGGGTGTAGTGGTGGTTGGGAGGTGTGAGGTAGTGGTGGTGGTGGGTGGGGTGTGGTATTGGTGGTTGTAGGTGGGGTGAGGTAGTGGTGGTTGGAGAGGTGTAAGGTAGAGGTGGAATACTCAGGAGTGATTATGTACTCTTGCTCGCCTCCCACTAGCAGTGTACCTCACCCCATCCACCCTGCTACCTGGTTGTTAACAAGGATGACTTTGGGCCTCAGGGCTGAAGAAGTGGGAAGAAGCAGTGCCCTCTCGACACCAAGCAAGGTTGAAATTTTGAAGAAACTGAAGCTGGGATGAGGATATGTAACATAGCACACCTTATAAAGTCAACGAATCCACCATCAGAACAATCAGGAAATACACGGGAGAAAATATTGTCTGCTGTCCACGCCAACCACCTGGAGATTCAAAAATCTGTGCCTGTTACCCAAAGTCATTATAGAGTAAAGGTCTGGCGAGTCCAGTATGATATAGTGATTTTAACATATGTTAAATGGTATCGCTTGTGTGGACGGTACCAGTATGATATTCCCACGCAAGATGAGACCCTCTGTACAGTATTGATTCAATCACTTTTTCATTTGAGCAGCTATCAAGCAGAGAGGTACTACCGCCTAGGAAGATATTGAAGCATAATGTGATGCCTAATGGTAGACCCTGCTGCCATATAGCACCACAAAAATTGTGACCAAGTCCCAGGTTGTTGATCTGACTTGCCTCATTTACACACAATTACAGGGTCTCAATTGTTTCCACTTTTCAACCACAACTTTTTTATGGTTTCTCACTCTCGATTTTTTTCAAGTATATTTATGGCTTATTATTATTATTATTGCTATTATTATTATTATAATTATTATTATTTATTATTATTATTATTATATCCACCCACCCAAGGCTCTGATGTGGGTCAGTGACCCATGCCCAAGTGGACTAATCATTAAAAATCTTAAGCCCTTGCAGTACAAGGGTAATCAAAGGTTGAAATGACTCCCACAACTGACTTATAATTTCAACAAACATTACAATAGTGTAACAAATCGTAAGTTAACCGGTGCTTCATGCAGTGTAGAACTTTAAACAAGCTACTAACACCAAATATAAACTCTCCAAACTTACAATTCCATGAAGTAACCTTAGAAATTAATTATATTTTCTGGTTACAAATTGTAACCTTACAGAAATTACAAAAACCAACCTTGTACTCCTCAGTGCTCTAAGAGAAAGATTGTGATTGTGGAGATGTGAAAGCAGCTCATCGAGTTTCAACACTCCATTCAGCTGAAGTTGTTTTGACACACAACCGAGCACGCTGCCAGAACTAAAGAGCAATAATAACAATAAAGTTCTTCAATATTGATAACAGAAAACACATGTATAAAAGGTCCTTCCAGTATAGTCAACATTCTATGTAAATATCATTAATGAGATACTGTAAAGTACTGTATATGCTTCAATTTATGATCACAAGAAATATTACTCAAGAATATAATCTACACGTAAGCCCGGTTCAAACTCCCCCCCCTTTTTGTTCAATGCTCTCAATGCTACGCCAGCAATGCTACCCAGACAGCATCTCCACAATCTGCCAGGTCAACATACAGGCAATTAAACATCTAATAATTACTAATAAGTAATATTAGGAGGACACGCCGCTACCTGGCATTTAATTGTTATTTTCTCAAAGTCCTTCCAGTCCAGCTACCATGCGAACCTCATCTTCGTTTGGCGATATCCAGCTTATAAATAGACACAAAGGGAAGTTCATGAATTTGTGTTCTAATTGCTGAAATACTCTTCCACTCCGCAAGGATATTATATACGTATTTGTATTAATAGCACAGTGATGAAGTAGAGGACTTTTTATTTTGTTATGTCTTCAATTATTGTATTTGGGACATTTTTCTATACGACTTTTGGGTCAGCATGGCGACCAAAACACATTTCTTCTGAGTCGCTTAGATCGCTAGACTATCCCTTGCTTTTTAAGTCACTCGTGATGTCGCTGCGCCTCCGGCTCATTTTCACTAAAAGAGAATATGTGAATATATCCATTTAAATATACTGTATACATATATATGTACAGTTGGTCCTCATATTACGCGGGTTAATGTAATGACGGAGGGTACCGCGGAAAGGAGAACGCGAAGTGAATAACATAACATATGGGATTAATTGAAATGAAGTCCGGCCGATCCCCAAACCCACTTTTGATCTATTAATAACAACTATGTTGTTGTAGTAAAAATATTATCTTAACTCTTATGATGGCATGCACACACAATTAATAATTAAGAGAAATATCAATAATATTAGGTTTTTAACACTACATTATAGAAAAGATGGCTGGGCACACGGGATGGGCGGTTGGTTCCAGGCAGAGGGGCAGATTATTGGCCTCACCTGTATCACTTGTATCAATTGTATCACTATCCACCACAGAGGCTTGCAGGGCCTCTTTGTCAAAACTCCCCAAAGTTCGGCAGTATAAGTCCATATCCTCGCTACTATAATTATCACTCATCACTGACTCAATGCTGTGGTGGGTATGGGTGAAGAACTGCACGTTTTTGATGACTGGGCGAATTTTGTGCTAATTCATTTTACGCCTACACAACATGGCGGATGGCGAAGTTGGATCTGAAAATGGCGCTGGAAGCTAGTTACGCTTCCCCTACAGAATGGGGGTTGTCTACTACCCTGAATGGCGTAAAATAAGAAATTCTGGCAAGGCAATCGTTAACGGTGAAACGCTGGAATGACCGCGAATATGAGGACCAACTGTATATTGTTTACGATCTTTGTCCCAATTATTCATGTAAGCATTACAATATTTCATGACTATCTCTCTCCCTACTCTTATGTATCGCTCATTAAAACCTGGGCTTCCACTTTGGTTTCTATTTGTTCTCAGCAAAAAGGCCAGAGTTGAGTTTAATTTCATAACTTTAATGTCCTCAGTAGCGGGTTCGCTTTAACTTTTAGCGAGGCTGCGTTGACTCAGTTTTCCTTGAATGTTGACCCTTCCGTCTTACTAGCAATCTAGAGTAATGTTGAAATGGACTTTACACCTTCTATGGGTTATAAGGAGACCAATTCAGGGTGGAATTTCAACCCAATAAACATTGCTAGAGAACAGTGAATTTTTGCTACCAATAGAGCTTATGTTAGCGGCTCAGCACTGTCAAACTCCTGTTGGGTGATAGTGCGACGAGAATTTTTCCTTTAAGTGTTTACTTGGGGGATAATTTCTGTGCCCTGACAACAAATAAGATCTTGATGATCCCTCTCAATAATGTTCTGAATGAAATTATTTTATAAAAACAAATTTAAATAAATAAGTTTCATTGAGCTAAGGATACTTGATAAATAAGAGTCGGGAGACAGATACGAAATAGTGAGTTATTGTTTATATTGGTCATCGTTGAGTGACTTGTATAATACTAACTTACAAATAATATAACATTTATGAGTCATATTGATATTAAGTTTGGGGAGAGAAAATATTTTCTCCCATTAATTATTATTATTATTACTTTGTGTTATAATGATATAATGACCATGGTATCCTCCTGAATTGTGATGAGTGGGATGTTCAACTGGAGGATGAAGGTCAGGACTCGTGTCTATAGATAATGGAGGAGACAATGGAACTGTCCCTGAGGAGATACTATTGAGTGATGTAGAGCTACAAGGATCAGGAAAGTTCAGCTCTGTGGCACTACATTCATGAATTGTTCACATTCAAGGAATTGTCTGTCAGTAGAGAATTTGAATTCAGTAGTAGGAGTTTCACCCAAGACCCAAGGGGCCATACTACATGTACTTATAAAAAATGTACAGTGATTCTGATTACTAAGATAGATCCTCATGTGGCTTTAAAGCATTTATGGCAGCCTGTGTCTCAAATAACTTATTTTCACCAGTTTGATTGTGCAGTTTGTTATGATCAAATTTTTCACCCCACTGCCACAGGTGATAAGAAAGATTTATTGCACTACAAATTAAAATAGGTGAATAAGGCCTTGAAGAGTAAATTTTTGAATGTACAACAATGGAAAGATCCCAAGTTGGCAGAAAGTTTAGGCTTTACGGTGTTATAAAGACTTAATCCCCACTTAGACAAGACTGCTTGCTAAGAAAAATAAGTTATTGGACCTCCAGACAATGGGGCAATGGGAAGTCTTCAAAAACCTCATCTACTCAGTCTGATTTCTTCAGTGATTCCAGGATCAGGACGATGAGCCTGGTTCTAGTCATAGTATCTAGTCTCTGAGCAGGAAGAACCTGTTGAGACTGATTTCATCCTACCCATTATCTTAAATCATCGCACCTGGGACAAAAAGTGTGTTGGTTACTGCGAGTGGAAACAGGCTGTGCTGTCGACTGAAACTCAGTTGCTGGATAATATTGAGTGCAAGGTTGATTCTAACAGGCCATGGAGTTGGCCATTGCAAGAGCTAAGTCTTCTTTTGTTCACTAATCCATCTGGAATCTGTGATTCCTTTATTCAAGATATTTTATGAAAATGTTCTAAGCTTCCTTATATCTCAGCAACTAAAGAGAGAGTAGCGACATGCAACTTTGGGTCATCACTCTTTTGTTTTGGAGGGTGATACTACACTTTGAAGCCTGATATTTGCCCAAAGATGATCTCTGAAATAGGACGGTCTGGGCTAATTTATTGAAAGACTCTAACATCTATTCCCGCTGACAGAATGCTCTCAAGTTTAGTTTTTTGAAGCTCCAATTTAATGACGAAAAGAGTTCCTTATATGATCTTTTTCCCAATATTTGTCAAAGCTTCCAAAATATGTTGATATGTTTGGCAAAAAATTTGAAACCAGTTGCCCCTGCACTGATGTTTGAAGAATTCTGTGAAACTAGGGAAATTGGCAGCAGATGTTTGGTCTGGTAATTATGAGGTAACAAGGTTAACTAAGTTTGTGCTGGACTATGAAGAAAATTCAGAAGTGGACAAATGTTTTATGCTGCTTAAGCAAGAACCCATATTCCCTGTGTACAATTCATTCTTAGATCATTTGTTGAAAGCCCTAAAACTGAAAAGTCCACCCAGTGAGAACAAGCAACAAATAATGCTTCAAGTGGTAGCTTATTTGTTGATAATACGTTTTTCTCTCTTTCTTCCTGCTTTGCTTGGTGAGCTATCATTGATTAATTATAGATCATCTTTGGAGTAATACTATTATTATTAATGTCCCCAGGAGTCCTCAGACCTTTCAGAAACCTAGGAGAGGAAGGTTTTACAGGGAACAGACCAGCTGCCTGGGGCGGATATCAACTAAGTGAAATTTGAGGAGGAAATAATCAAAGAAGTAATAGAGGTATGTTTGTTCAGAAGCTTAAAGGAGACCTTATTCCACCACTCTCAGCAACTTCCCCTTCCAATAATGAAGCTTTCAGACAGCTGGGTCAGTCTAGGGGTTAGAACAGATGGACTTCTTCCAGGCGGGGCTTACAAAACAATCAAAGGGGGTCTCTACATGACTTGGTTGGGAGGCATCTCCCTAGCACTCCCAAAAGAAGGGTCAAAAACCAACCCCATTACTTAAAAAAAATTTGTAAGTCAACTACTAAACAGAGGTGTCATAGGAACCGTTGTAGTCAGGAGAATGTTTTATGTCTCACCTATTCCCAGTCCCTCTCAAGAAAGGCAGCTTACAAATGAAGATGGATTTTGGATCTTTTCAATCCTAAAACAAATTTATTCCCAAAAGAAGTTTCAAGATGCTCATTTACGACCATCTGAGGTGCATCTACTTCCACCCAATGCTTGATCTCAAAAGTGGATCTCGAAGATGCGTGATATCACGTTCCTGTTATTCTAGGTACAGAAAATTTCTGGTGTTCAAAGTAGGGGAATTAAGTTATCAATTCACAGTGATGCCATTCGACTGATAATCATAATTCAAAAAGCTACAAAACCGCAAATATTCCCAGAAAGAACTCTTGCAAAGGAGGGCATAAGAACCTTTGCTTATCTAGACGATTGGCTGATAATGGGAAACTTTTTTCAAAGATTGTCAAAGAGCAAACCCAACGCACACTAATACTATTTCAAAACCTTTGGTTTAAAGATAAAACCAGGTAAAATCAAACTTAATACCACATCAAAAGTTGGATTGGTTAGGCCTACTGGGATACAACCGCGGTCAGTCAGTTTACCTGGAACAAAAGTAACAGATTTGATAAAACAAAGAGAAGCCTTTTGTGTAAAGCACAAGGTTTCTTAAGTAACGATTGGGAAAAACTTCGGTCTGTTGAATTTTGCCACAATAGTGGTTCCATTGGGAAAGTTAAGGAAAAGCAACTATCTCATCTGGGCGCAAAGTTGCTTCAAGAGAAACAGAAAAAGTTGCTTCTTTCTCCTCACATTCAGACAAAGAATCATCTGTTATGCTGGGACAACCAAGCCAATCGGTCCTCTCACCGGGTTCCACCTCATACAGGCTTGTCACAGGCCGGATGCTATCCAAATAGGGATAGATACCATTCTTCAAAAGGGGAATTAAAATCAAGGGAAGTGGAGAACTTCCTTTTGGGGCCAAAAACATAAATATAAAAGAATTAGCAGTGGTCCTATTCTTTTGTCGGCAAACCCAAATTTACAAAATATGACAATCCTGTTTGCCATGGACAACAAAATGGCAGTGTTTTGTCTTCAATCATCAGTAGGTCAACAAGGTTCACTCTTCTACAACTATCAGAAAATTTTTTCAGTATTTGTGCAACACAAACACTTTACCTCAGCACCTTATATACCGAGTGCAAAACAATACTCCAGCAGATGCGCTTGTCCCGGCTCCGCCAGTATCGACAGAAACAGAATGGTCCCTAAAGGCTGTATCGGAGTTCAAGAGTCTAGTGAAGAAGTTTGGAACTCCACAGATAGATCTGCTTGCCTTCCAACAAATTACAAGATGCCAGTTTATGCATCTCTGAAAGGTCAAATCTTTTAGAAATGCCCTCCTTCTTAGATTGGAACCTTGAATTAATCTATCTATTCCCCACCTGTGAAAAATATTGCCCAAAGTGGTTCACAACCAGATCCTTCCGAGGCAAAGTCCTCTTAATTGCACCATATTGGATCCTACAACCTGGTGCCTAGATCTACTGGACTGGTGCCCGAATCTCTACAATTGCAACAAGGATGTCTAGACCAGGTACTACATTCTCAGTTCGAGATATCCTTTGGCACTTCATGCTTGAGTTTCTCAAAAGTTTAAGAGGTTACAGCATCTAATATAGCTAATCATATTAGTAGGTCATAGACCCCAAACTTCATGCAATATGAGAAAGCTTTCATTGTTCTATCGTTGTTAACTCCGGATTCATTATTGGAAACAGTTGTATTAGAATTTCTAGAATTTCTGTTCAGAGCTAGTTTTTGGTGATTGATGGAATTTGTGATTCAAATCAGCATTGCTGACCCTCTGGCTTGGGTTTAATATTACTTGAACCCAAGGATTTATTAATTGCTAAGATCGCCCTTTTCATTCAGAGACCTCCTCGACTCCAAGAGAATCCTGCCTTGTCTCTGGAAAAAGTTACTAATCTTCTTATGGGGCCCATATAAATCTGAACAGGGATAATTACTCCTAGGCAGCTTTCCTTCTAGCAATAGCAACGGGTATGAGAATCAGTGAACTGGATATTTTCAATTTCCAATAATCCACACCATTATTGCTGGTATTTTCTGACGAGGATGTTATCCTTTTCCCACGGAGATCCTAAGAACAAATGAAAGGAAGATTTCCAAGCTCAACCTAGGATAAAACGTCTAATGGATGAAACTAGGGTTCCTCACATACTGTGTCCAGTTAAAAATCTTCAGGAATGGTTAACCAGATTCCTCAATAGAGGATTCTTATGTTTTCTCATCAAGGGATGGTAAGAAATTATCTCCCTAGTCAATTGACAAACTTGTATCTCAATTAGTGAATCAAGCAGACCCTGGCAAGAAATTTTGCACATGATACTAGGAAATATGCAGGGTCTGTGGCCCTCTGCAGCATATGAGTCTCAGTCAGATCAAGGAAATGGGCTTTTGGAGATCTTCTGTAAACTTTCAAAGACAGCTACCTCCATCAATGTGAGAGATGCTTCAAATGGGTGGTGTTGGGTTCCCTCCCCTATCTATTCAATCTCCACTACCAGACCTTATTCCTCATTAGAATAAAGTGAGTATCCTTTTTGAGTAAATTAACATTTTACCTTCCGTAAACGCTCTAATTTTGGAAATTTTCAAAAATAATTTATAATATAATCAGGGACCTAAGTCAGCAGAGCCTTGTATGTAAAGTCACCTCCTCCCCAATTTCCATTTAGGGGTATTTTTGTTGAGCGCCGTATTCAGAGTATTGAACAAAAAGCCGTTTTTTTCTAAAATCTGAAGCTTTTGTGATATAGCTCAATGCGACAGTTCATAACCCACCCATCTCCACCGAGAGTTGACTTTTAATTACTGCTCTCTGAGGCAAGAGATGAGGTTCGCAGGGCGATGGGTAGCTGGATGAAGGAAGGACTTGAAAAATAGCAATTAAATGCCAGGTAGTGGCGTAAGTCCTCCTCATATTACTTATTAAGTAATTATTAGATGTTTTAATAAGCTTGCATGTTGGCTCATGCACTGGCTATTAGGAATTAACATACCTAGGTAGCATTTTAAGGACGTCAAGATTCGAATCTATATCACAAAGATGTTTTTAGAAAACAGCTTTTTTTTTGTTACTTATTTATTGCATTACAGTAAAACCTAGATAACTGCCCTCGACAACTGACTTTCGGATTAACCGTCAATCCTTAACTCCTAATTTTTAGGGATGAGTCACCTGGGCACAGGTCACTGACCCACATCGGGCCTGGGGGCTATAAATGATAATACAGGTTGATAATTCCTTATCCAAATCCTGGGACCAGATGCATTTCGGTTTCGGAATTTTTCGGATTTCAGAATGGTTAGTTTTTTTTTTTTTTTTTTTTTCAGGGATCAGCCCACCGGGCACAGGTCACTGACCCAATATTGTTCTGGGGCTAAAATATCTTTTTTTTTTCTTTTCTTTTGTATTTTTTATTATTATTATTTTATTATTACAGTATTATTATTGTTATCATTCTTATTTTATTTTTGTATTTTTATTAAAAATTTATTTTACTATGAATAATTATTATTATTACTGCACGTATTATCATTATTATTATTATTATAATTATTATTACCATTACATTTTCACCCCCCAGGCCCCAATGTGGTCAGTGACTGCAGTTTGAAAGTACACATCTCCAAAAACTTCGTTGGCTTGTTTCGATAAAGGGTTGTCAACCTGTACAATAATAGGTAATAAAGAACCATAAACAAATGCAAAATGAAAAAAAATCAAGAGGAGAAACAATATATGTTTGTTGTGTTGTCAATAGGTAAGAGAAGCAATTGAGACCTGCAATTGTGTGTGTAAATGGAGGTAGAAAAGTCAGATCAGCAACCTGGGACTAGGTCACAATTTTGTGATGACATGTTCTTTGACTTCTTCCATTTTTTATATTCATGGTTTCTGTGCTGTTTCATAATTATTTGTTAAAGTGGAGCATTGCGCCATGCAAATTCAATTGGAAATATGAATGGCAAATGAACAAAAATGAATAGAGGGACTTAAATGAGGTAGGTTCAAGTACTTTGGAAAATGTATGCATGAGTTTCAGAAAGACTTTATGTACTATTAACTGACCTTTCGGATTATCCGCCTGCCCCCTTCATATGTGGTCAGTTAATTCCAGGTTTTACTGTATTTTGATCTATTTCTCAATAGTTTACTGGATACTGTATACTGTATTAAAAACTATGGCTACAGTTGGAAAAATACACATAAAAAGTTTTTCCTAAAATACTCCCTGCTACAAAAATGGGGTGCATCTTATATGCCATAAAATATGGTAGTTACTGTCACATGTGTCCTGGGTGAACTATTTTCCATTAGGTCAGGAAGTGGATAACGCCATTATGAGGCACAAAATAGCTTACATTAGTTATCTCCTAATCGATTGTTATGAGACTCTCCCGAACAGAAGCAGCAACAGTTGTAGCAACAAGCTGTGGATGACGGAGAGTCAAGCTCCAACACATCCCACACACCACAATTCACTCCACACCTGAGGCAGATAATTCATTTACTCCCCAAAACCTGTAAAGAAAGCAGCAAGAATTTTTTATTAATTTCAACTTTAGATAGTGTCTGTGTTACCCATTCACTCAGCTTTCTGGGGAAAAGCTTAAAAAAGTACCTCCACTAAATTTTGATTTTGTAAAGCTACTGGATATAAATACTGTTGTGCTAACATTAATACATATGAGTGAAACACAGGCTCTGGATGAACAGCCCCGACAAATGTTATTAAAACAGTCTAGGTGGAGGGTGCAAAGTCTCTCCCCCAATTCTTACTGGATGGAAGGTCATATTGTTACATACCTAGGTAACATTGTTGATGTCGCATTCAGAGCTTGAACAAAAATAAAAGCTATAATGGATTCTTTTCTGAAATCTTCCTATATTGCAAAAAAAAATTGAGATGTGACAAATTATATCCAATTACAATTATTTTAATTTTTAATCAAGCAGGTTTGCTGTAAAATGTACAAATACATAAAATATACACAAAAATAATAGATAATCAATGAAAATAGACACTCGGTAATTTGCATTACAAAAATAAAACGAAATCTATTCATTGGATGGTTTGAGACGAGACTAAACTAAAAAAAAAAAAAATTTAAGATCAATTTTCTTCTAAATAAAAGATGGAAGATTCATTTCACTTACAGGTGAAATTAGCTAACCATGGGCCCAGAGGGTGCCAAATTACTTAGCACACTAAATGTAAAAAAAAACATTGTTGTATCTAAGTAACCGGTAATTATGGTTCTTAAATATAAAATAATAATAGTTTAAAATAGAATTTTTATTAAAATCTTTCAAGTAAGGTTTCTATTTTTTTTTGAAGCTTGTAGCGAGGGGTAAAATTTTCAAGATAGCAACAAATTTCTCAAGCAGTGGCCTCACTGGTCACAGTACTGTCATAACCCTAAACAGCACCCAAGCAGCTCAACAATTGAGCTCCTTGATACTTCCACTTCTCAATAAGGACTGGGGAAAGGATATCATTGTTTTGTTAAATATATATATCTATGTTAATTATAACCTGAGCGTAATATTACCAGACATGGGAATACACACAGTGGAGATCAAGGCCAGGAGACCTTTGTGGCTACAGCCCCTAAAAAAAAAAGTGCTGATTGGCTACTGAATTGATAATTTTTGCAAAAACATGTGTTATGCATAATTTGTAATCTAAAAGATATATTGTTTGAATCATTGTTTTACCATGTTTTAACTGCAAATATTTACAAAGATATTGAGTGTATACAACATTAGCTAGCAACATTTATGGTTACCTTTATGAGTATAACTAGAAATAAAATATGGTCATGCAGCTTTTACCTTATTTTTCCATCCAACCCGAATCAATGATGTTGTGACCTACTTGTAGTTGTGGCACGCTTTTAATATTAATCATGTCACCATATGTCAGCTATACTCCCCATCACATTATCCATCGAGGGATCAAACAAAGCTTATATGCATATCTATGATAGGCCATTATCACGGAGGGTGGTAAAGTATTCTTATGAATCATATTACAGGGCACTTTAATGCATAGTTTTCTGGTTACCATTCTGAGGAACAACAGTTGGAAGACATTATTATAAAGCAAACCCCAGACAACAAACACATTCTCCCTGTGTCTTCTGTATTGCAATGTATAAATTATGATTATCTAATAATAATCTAACCTATTATGCCAAATAATGTAAAAACTTTATTGGATAAACAATTTCGTGAATTTTTAAAGAAAAACACAACATACCTTCAGTCCTTACTGAGAAATGGGTGCGGTCGAGCTTTAGTTCGATGAACTGTCACAGGTGCTTAAAGTTTGTGTGGTGGGTGATGGATGGACAGCTACCCGCTGTCCAGTAAGGGTGGGGGTGGAGTTTATACCTCCACCATGACTGTACTAAGAGCTTAATCTGGGACTGTACAAGGAAGAAGCATATTATAAGTGACAGAAAATGTTGTGCTAGAGAGTAATACTTGGGGTGAAAAATACAGAATCTAGACAGAGATATGGAAAGGAAAGATGTGTTGGACAGATATGCAAGTGGGGTTTGTTATGGTAATATGAACATACAGTAAAATTGGGAGGCGAAAGATTGATAAGAAGAATATATACAGTTAACCCTCACTTTACGCGGTTAATGTAACCCGGAGGGTCCCGCGTAAAGTGAGAAACGCGTAAAGTGAATAACATAACATATGGGATTAATTGAAATGGAGTCCGGGCCGATCCCCAAACTCCACTTTTTGACGACACACAACTATGTTGTAGTAAAATTTTATCTTAACTTTATGATGGTATGAAAAAACAAGTAATATAGAAGAGGTTAGGTTAGGAAAGATAAAGGTTAACATAGGAAAAATAAAGGTTAGGTTAGAAAACTAAAAATTAGGTGTAACACTTACGGTAGTAGAAGAGATGGGTCGGCATACGGGGATGGAGGCTGGCTCCGAGGCAGAGGGCAGATTACTGGCCCTCAGGTGAATCACCATTACTAGGTGAATCACCATCACTGTCACTTACAGTTGTCAGGGCTTCCCTGACAAATCCCTCAAAGTCATCTTCACTGCCACTATCACTGGCTTGGGCTGGCTGTGGTGGGTTGCAGGCGAAGAAATCTGTTATGCTTTGCTGACGGCTGGCGTTGATGTTGTCGTGATACACCTTGATGTACGGCTCCATAGCCTGCACCAGCCGGGTATGGAAGACTTCATAGCGGTCATCGTCATTGTCGCGGGAAAGGAAGGACTTCATCTTCTCTGCACACTCCATGGCACCCTTAATATCACTATGACTTAAATTGTGTTCTTCGGAGACTGCCGCACCTTCTTCCTCCTCTTCACTGGCGTGTTCTTCTTCCAACATCTCGTCGGCAGTCACTTCAGGATTTCTGATCACCTCCAAGATGTCGTCGTTGGTTGTCTCGGAGAAGCCTGGAACTGTAACAGTCTGCGCAGCTTCTCTGGCAAGGTCCACTGCTACTGCAACATTCTGAACCTCACCAGTCACAGATTGACTCCTCTCACCTGGTATTCCATGCAACACATGTCTCCATGCGTGACGAATTGTAGCAATAGACAGCTGATCCCATGACTCCACCAAGAAGTCCACAGCTTTCTTGATGTTAAATACTCTCCAGAATTGTTTGAAGAGTATTTTTTGCTGTTCCAACTGTTGATCCTCATCTTCTTCGCTCTTGCTATCGGTGGTGGTGTCACTCAGGTTACGCAACTCTTCCCTGGTGTTGGTGTAGTGGTTCACGAGCTGGAATTTTTTTGTTGAGAATGCAGCTTTCACATTGCAAATCAACTCCTGGTCCATGGGCTGGATTAATGACGTAGTGTTGGGAGGAAGGAAGACCACCTTTACGTTGGGGTGACGATCTAACAGTAGGGGCGAGTGTCCTGGTGCGTTGTCCAGCAGCAACAAAATATTGAATGGCACATTCTGTAGCTCACAGAATTTTTTTACATCGGGAACAAAACAGTCATCACACCAGGAGAGGAACAGTGTAGAGAACATCCACGCCTTACGTGCGGTCAGCCAGTGGACATTTAGCTTGGTCATGTCCATGGTTTTGTAGGCGTGCGGCTTGCGGGCTGTGTGGATCACCGATAACTTGAGCTTACAGGTACCGGAGGCATTGGTGGTAAACAGGACGGTGATGCGTTCCTTCTGCATTTTCCGGCCCCGAATCCTGCTGGCATTCTTCACAACGAAGGACTTGGAAGGTAGCTTTTTCCAGAAAAGACCAGATTCGTCCATGTTAAACACCTGGTCGTCACTGTACTGTCCTTCCTCCATAATCTCACGTAAAAACGGAGGAAATTCCCGAGCCGCAGCACGATCAGCACTCGCTTCTTCACCACCAATGTTTATTTTGGTGATCTTGTTCCGGATCTTAAACCTCTGTAACCACCCAGAGGAAGCATTAAAGGGTTTGAGCTCTGAAGTTCCCATCTTTCGTGCCACTGCCATGTACAGTTCACGTGCGTAGTCCTTAACAGAGCGCGTGTCGACCGCCATGTTCCGTCGCGCCTGACGCACCAAGTACCTCACAAGTAATTTTTCTGTCTTGAGAAGCACCTGGTTGTGAAAATACTTGATCATAGAAGCACCTGTAGACTTTGTGATCTTCATGTGCTCCTTTATCTTGGCTGAATCCTTCTTTATAGTCCGGATCGTAGATTCATTCACGCCATGCTGGCGCGCCAAATCAACCTGCCTTGTTCCTTTCTCCAACTCTTGGATGATGGTATACTTCACCTCGTAGCTTAAGGAACGTCGTGTCTTCTTTGGTTTAGTGCCGCTGGGTCCAGGTAAGGAAAGGTTTCTCTCTGGGGGTGGTGGTGGTCCGGCGGAAGCCATTTTACGGAACAATGGATGGGCGTTTACACGGAGTGGCCTTGAGGGATGAAACTGCCGCGGCTAGGTCAAGCGTCGTCTTTCCTCCGTCCCCCGGGTGGACACGTCATAATACTTTAAGCCAATTACAGCTAGCAGCAGAGGGGGGTAGGGATGCATGGCCAATCACAGGTCTGATACGTCATATGACGTCAGTGATAACGCAACAAAGACACACACTGCGCAACCTTACCGCGCCGCTTGCCTAAGCGGAGGGAGGAGGAGGGAGAGGCAGGCAGGCAGGCAGGCGGGCAGGTGGCGGGTGGGGCGAATCTAAAAATAGAGTCGCGCCGGACACTCTCCGCGTAATGGGGTTCACGTACCGCGTAATGTGAGCACGTGAGGTTCTGGCAAGGCACCGCGTAAACGTGGAAACGCGGAATGCGGGACCGCGCAAAGTGAGGGTTAACTGTACTTCAGAAGTGGATAGAGGGGGAGCAGACGACCAAAGAGGAGATAAAAGGATGGGGCGAAAAATTCTAGAAGTGTGGGATCTCCATAAAACAGCAGTGCATATGTGACAAGAGAGCATGTCACTTAGTTGTTTATGGAGAGATCACAGCATTATAAGTGAAACAATGAAGACAAGTGGAAGTAAAGTTTATTTTTACTCTCCAGCCTGCAGAATATCAGAAAAAATATACAATATATAATGTAAAAATGTCTGCAATGAGTTAAACAAGAATAAACAAAATCTACTAATATATATATATATATATATATCATATATATATATATATACTTACATATATATATATATATATATATATATATATATATATATATATATATATATATATATATATATATATATATATATATATATATATATATATATATATATATATATATATATATATATATATATATATATATATATATATATATATATATATATATATATATATATATATATATATATACAGTAGAACAGGGGTGGGCAATTATTTTTGATGGCGGGCCACTTCATGAATGGTGGCACACTTCGAGTGCCACAGGTTAACAGCGACGAGCCAGTATTGCTGCTATGTCCACCCAACTTCCAAAATTGTCCTTTCTGTAATTAATAAGATTTTTTTTTCTATTGCCAAATGCAGTGGCGGGCCACATAAATAATTTGGCGGGCCAAATGAGGCCCGGGGGCCATACTTTGCCCACCCCTGCAGTAGAACGTCGACATAACACGAGATACGTTCCAAGAGAGGAGGTCGCTTTAAACCGAATTCGCACTAAATCGAAGTGTTGTTTCAATGGAATAATTTAGTTTGGTACTTGAGAGAAACACAAAATACTAAAAAGACTGAGAGTCTACGCAGATGCACCTCAGCCCATCTCCTAGAATAAACAAAACATTGTTTTTCATAAGGGATGCGAAATGGTCTGTTTACTGGCTGGGAAGATGGGGTGGGGGGGGGGGAAGTGGGGGAGGTAGGTGAGGTGATATGTTTGACAGTTGTTGCCAAGGTCTAGTGCTTATTTATTTATCTGTCCTAAAGTGTGACTAAGTTTTTTCTCTTAAAAATGTCACTGAACTGACATGGGAGAATATAATTAACATTGCTGGAATCCTTATAAGATAGTGAATAATTTGAATATAAACCTGCTTTAGCTCGCATTAGACATACAAATTTTAGTTCTAATTTAAGAATTTTATAACAGAGCAAAAATATTTATCACTTGCAAGGACTCGTGCAATACAAATTATATTCTCTTAACTTTAGTCTGTGACATTATTTAAGCTCAAAACTTTAAACCTAAAACACCAAACCCTGGCTGGGAAGATGGGAGGGAGGGAGGGAGGTGACATGTTGACAGTTGGCGCGAAGGTCTAGTGAAGTATTTATTTGTTTATTTACGTCCTTTAGATTGATTTTTTTGTTTTTTGCTTATAAAATGTCACAGAAGTGATCGGGAAGAATATAATTTACATTCCTGGAATTCTTATAAGATAGTGATTAACTTGAATATAAACATGCTATACTGGCATCCCCTGCGTTACGGAACCCCGGGTTGCGAAATTTCACTCGTACGGAATTTGTAAATTACGACCAATAATTTCATGATACGGCCCGTAAATCCGCCCTTACGGAAATTGGGGTAAATTTTAAAAATTATAAAAAAAAAAAAATCACTACAGTCGACCCTCGTTAATTCGACTAATAGGGAGGGAAGGGTGTCCGTTTTAGCCGATTGTCCGAATTAACCGATTTAGGGGTTAATATTGCATTATACAGCTATGTGTATGTTTATTTGAGTGCCCCGTCATAGGAGTCCGTTTTCTCTCACTTCAGGACACTTGGGTCGTCCGTTTTCTCTTAATCTTAGAGTGCAACAGAGACTTCATAATTTCTTAGAAGTGACACAGAATTTGATATTGCAACTGGGGTTGCAATTGTTGAGGCAACTTAGGTATGTCTGATCACAGTTGGAATATTCAAGATCCATTGTGAGTGATGTTTAAGGCTTCAACTGTCTTTATGGTTGGTAAAACTTGTCAAGTCTGCCAGTCTGAGTGGCATGTGTGAGGCCTTGTGTTTGTACAACCGCTAAATATATAAATAGTATATAATGTTATGGTAATTATCAGAAACACACATAGGCATGGCTAGGTTTATTACAAAGTGATGAAAAGGATACCGTAAAGTGGGTAGTCCACAAAACATGTAGCCATGTCTCTTTATTTGAGTGCCCCGTCATAGGAGTCCGTTTTCTCTCACTTCAGGACGCCTGAGTCGTCCGTTTTCTCTTAATCCTAGAGTGCACCAGAGACTTCATTAATTCTTAGAAGTGACACAGAATTTGAAATAGCAACCCCAATTACAACTGGGACAATCCCAGAACCAGAAATTTGATACGGACACTTCAGATTTCGTCCGAATTATCCGAAATCCGGATTAAAGGGGTCCGAATTAACGAGGGTCGACTGTATAAAAAAAAATAAAATTTTTAAATTATTATTTGTTTGGTGTGGATTTCTTGGTGTTTGCTACTGCCAAGAGTCACTCCATTGTTTACATCCAGTGTGTGCGCATGTTTCTCGCCTCAGCAGTTGGATTTAACTTTTACAAACATACAGTAAGTACAGTACAGTGCATTACCCTTATTCAAGATGACTGGAAAGAGGCCATCAAGTGGAAGTGACCGCAGTAGTGCAAAAACAAGCCGCAAAGGTATAACATTGGATATTAAACTTGGTGATTTTAAGAAGGTATATCATAAATTATTTAATGTACTGTATTGTTTGTGTTTATAAATGTTTATTTTCATTAATAAAAGTGCTTGAATTACTTTTTTGGGGCCAAAAAAAATTCCTTAGGAACGCATCTCCAGTTTAATAATGTAAGTCAATGGGAAAATAGGTTTCGCGTTACGGAATTTTGCGATACGGTCAATTTTCCAGGGACGCAACCCTTCCGTAACATGGGGGATGCCTGTAGTTTGCACTACACAATGATTTTAGTTATCATTTAGTACATAATTTTGAGTACATGTACAGTACAGCTTTGCCCTTAGGACAGTATCACGTGCCCAGAGAAACATTAGGTGCAAAATTTTAAATAGATGCGCCAGATTGACTCGCGCAAAATAGGAAAGATTGGCTTTAAATTAAAACATTGTCCTTAATTGTGGGTGTCACTTTAAATCCATAATCTTAAATTGAATCGCTTTAAATCGACATTCTAATATATATATATATATATATATATATATATATATATATATATATATATATATATATATATATATATATATATATATATATATATATATATATATATATATATATACATACACACACACACAGTCAACCCTCACTTTACGCGGTCCCACATTCCGCGTTTCCACGTTTACGCGGTGCCCTGCCAGAACCCAGGATGCTCACATTCCGCGGTGGGTGTACCCCTTTACACGGGTGAAGTATAATTTTTTTATTTAGCTCATAAAATTCATACAAATTATCCGGCCAGAATATAATTTACATTGCTGGAATTCTTACAATTTGATGATCATTTTGAATATAAGCATCATATATTTTGCATTAGACATACAAATTTTAGATCTAATGAAAGTATTTTGTTTACTCTGAGTAAATATGTTATCTTTTGTGCAAAATATATGACATTTATATTCAAAATATTCCTGATCTTGCAAGGAATCCAGCAATGTCAATTATATTATCCTAACTTTAGTCAGAGGTATTATTTATTACTAAAAGTTAAAATCTAGTTTTTTCACCCACTATTTCTCTGGTAGGGAAGGAAGGTGGGGGGTGGGGGGTGGGGGGGAGGGTTGGGACCACCGACCATCTGGCGCGGTTGGAAGAGGGGCGGGAGGCAAGGTGGGCTACTTTGATTGACAGATAGTGTTGTGAAGAATATTTTTTTTTTATTAACTGAAGATATTTGTTTTAGCTCATAAAATTCATACAAATTACCCAGCCAGAATATAATTTATATTGCTGGATTTCTTACAATTTGATGATCATTTTGAATATAAACATCATACATTTTGCATTAGACATACAAATTTTAGATCTAATGTAAGTACTTTGTTTACTCTGAGTAAATATGTTATCTTTTGTGCAAAATATATGACATTTGTATTCAAAATATTCCTGGTCTTACAAGGAATCCAGCAATGTCAATTATATTATCCTAACTTTAGTTTGAGGGATTATTTATTAAAATTTAGTGGTTTTCCCTAAAAATTCTCTGGGAGGGGTGGCAGTGGGTGGGGAGGGAGTTGAGTCCATTATTTGAATGGACATTAACTTAGCGACTGTATTTCTCTATTTCTCTTAAGTATTAATTATGATGTACCATCATAAAATTAAGATGTTATTTTTTACTACAACATAGTTATGTGTTGTCAAAAAAGTGAGTTTGGGGCTCGGGCCGTTTCTATTGGAATTAATCCCATATGTTTGTTGTTCAGTTAACGTAGTTTCTTAACACGCACCTCTGGGTTTATTGACCCACGCTTAAGGGGGTACAACTGTATACATATATATATATATATGCTGTACACCCCTGAAGATGTAATTACAAGCGCTTGGAACCGTGTTTTCTTCTTCCGTGGTTATCATATACACAGATCACGCCACCTACAGTGATTTACTTGCATATATATATATATATATATATATATATATATATATATATATATATATATATATATATATATATATATATATATATATATATATATATATATATATATATATATATATATTATATATATATATAATATATATATTATATATATATAATATATATATTAAAGATCTATCTGTTCTCTATCACATGAACATAACCAACCTGTAACATTAACAAGGTGTTGCCAGTGTCGTGCTTGCACTGCTGGCTGTCTGAGTGCTGCCGTCACTTCTAGGCTAGTGATATGGTCTTCTAAGCGTTGTTGTAATGAACACCCCACTTGTGTTTCCTGAGCACTAGCACACTTATGAAGGGCCATCTGCACTTCTTCAACTTGGTTCTTCAGGTCATCCAGTTTAGCTGTGGCCCATCTCATTGTACGCCAGGTCATCTCTATACTCTAATAATCAAATTTCACAAAACTTCAATACAGTATTTCAATGAAACAGGAAGATTAATTAATTTAACCTCATAGAAAATATAAACATTACATCATTATTCCAAGTTCCAGTTATAAGAAATAAAGTAAAAGTATTATTAACACTATCACACCATGATGCATACAGACATCAAAGATAATCACGTCCAATTGGCTCTGACAACCTAGTGTCATTCAAGACAAAAAAAAAATCGTGCAATTCTGATTAACATTCGAGAGTTTGGCACATAATTCTGGTAGATCTCCTCTCTATTGGTAATCTATCACTAATTGGTAACTTCGCAACAGTCCACAGCATGCCATACATTAGATATCAGTGCTGTTCTGGCAGTAAAGCTAGAAGGCTGGGTGAGTGAGCCCTTTAAATTTTATCTTGACATCCACCCCACACACTTATGCCTTCAATTGTGTTGTAATATTAGTCTTTAAAGTGTTTATGTGTTTCCAAAGCATTCACAGTATTTACAATATTCAAATTTGTAATGTCATATGTGTAAAATGTGCCATAATGGCCTTCTGAGGATATGATAAATGTCTGAGTTACATGTAAAAGTTAAGAAAAGTGTTGTGAAATGCTTTAAAAGCGTCTACAGTCAGTTCTGCTATAACGATAGCTGTGTACTTGTAAAACGTCATGTTATAGAAATTCGCATAATCCAAATAACAGGGCTTATGGAGAAAATAGGGTTAGGTGCAGATTACTACTCGAAATCGAAAAAAATTTAGTAATAGCCTAACACAAAGGATAGCACAGTCTAAATAGATGTTGCATTCATATCTAATAATGAAATCATACAGTAAATGTAACACTTTACCTTGAAAAAATATGAATATAACTTGATGGGGGAGAAGGGTGATTTTGAGGTTGATAACATCGAGCTTCTCTTCAAGGGTTATAGCCTTTCTTTTACGATCATCACCGGGAATGCGATCACCAGAAAGCTTCTTGGAGATATTCTTCTTTACCATATTCACAGTTAATACCACAAAATTGGAGAAATTGTAAGCAAAAATCGCGTTACAGCAAACAAGCGTTCGCGTTATACAAATATCATTCCTCTATTCATAAAACGCGTTAGAGCCAATTCGCGTTGTCAAAACACGCGTTATAGCAGAACTCACTGTATATCAGTGTTATAGTGTATTTATCAGTTTATTTTATGACATTTCACTTGTTCAAACTTGAGAGCAACTGAAAGGTAAGATTGTTTTAAAATATAATTTAATAAGATCAGTATAAAATAATAAAGATGTACAGCTAGACCCCGACTTACGACTTACGACTGTGCTGTATGTCATTGTAGATTTTTTTTTTATTTTTTTTTATTTTTTTTTATTTTTTTATCTTTGTCGGACTTACGACCTGGATTTGGGTCCCTAACCCCGTCGTAAGTCGGGGTCTAGCTGTATAATGTATAATTACTATAGTAACGATATCCCCATTAGCTGGAACAATTAGTACAGAGCACTTCCGGGGATGGGAGATTTCTAGGTAACCAGACGACTTTCTAACTCGCTAAAATTCCTTATCCCCAGAACCGTTTCCGGTCACTGGGAAAAGTTTCCGAGTGTCTAAACTAGACATCTTCCACAGACAGACACTAGCCCACATCACCAGAACGTTTCTTGGTGCTAAGGATGTTTTCCTTGAGTCTAAACTACCGTAGTCCATAAATGCAGTTCTCATTAACTTGGAAACTCCATTTCTTTATTACAGTATAATAATCGCAAACAGTTTATTTAACCTTTAAGCCTCGGGTTAGGGTGCTGCTGGCAGTAACTCCCCCCCCCTCCCCTCCCCTTCCCCGTGGGAATAAATAGAGAACAAAAATCAACTTTAAAAAAATATATTTTTACAGCTAGACCCCAACTTACGACTACATGGACTTACTTCCATTGGTACTTTCGACCTGCTTTGACCGTACGTCCGTCGGGACATACGACTGCGACCGTCGTGACCAAAAATATTTTCAAATAACGAGCGCATTTTCTATATCGAAACGTTTCCGTCTCGGGGAAGAGGGTGGAGCGTCTCAGGTCGCCTCGTGGCTACACTCACTCAGTGGAGCGCTTTGTTTGTGTTTGACTATCGTATCCTATACTGATCGCGCTGTGAACTTTCGTTATTATCGTATTTAATTGACTTTATAATGACTGGAAAGCGTAAAAGTGAGAGTGCTGGTGGTGTTCCAAGGAAAAGGAGACAGGCAATTACTTTTGAGATGAAAATAAAGATAATAACACAGTATGAGAATGGAAAAACAGTAGCAACAATCTCACGCGACCTAGGTTTCTCACACTCGACCATATCCACTATTCTGAAGGACAAGGAACGTATTCGTGAAGTAGTGAAAGGAACAACACCTATAAAGGGAACTATAATATCAAAGAGAAGACAAGGTCCTATTCACGATATGGAAAAATTATTGGTGATATGGATAGAAGACCAGATACAGAAGCATGTACCCTTAAGCGTTCTAACCATACAGGCTAAAGCAAGAAGCCTGTTCCAAGGCATGAAGGAGTAGGCAGGAGATGAATGTGATCAAACCATTACAGGAAGTCATGGGTGGTTTGATAGATTTAAGAAACGCTACAGTCTACACAATGTTAAGGTGAGTGGAGAGGCAGCTAGTGCCGATGTTGGTGCTGCCGAAGCTTTTAAGGAGGAGTTAGATGATGTGATTGTGGAAGGGAATTATTTGCCTGAGCAAATATTCAATGTGGATGAGACTGGATTATTGTGGAAGCGCATGCCTGAGCAGACATACATCCACAAAGAGGCGAAAACAATGCCAGGATTCAAGGCATTCAAGGACAGAATTACACATCTGTTGGGGTGGAATGTTGCTGGTTTCAAGCTAAAGCCCTTCATGATCTATCATTCAGCGAACCCCAGGGCTTTTAAACATGTCAGCAAGCACACACTGCCAGTGTTTTATCGCAGTACCAAGAAAACCTGGATGACCCTAGTACTGTTTGAGGATTGGTTCATGACTTGTTTCATTCCACGAGCCAAGAAGTATTGTCTGCAACAACAGATTCCATTCAAGATTTTACTGATTTTGGATAATGATCCGGGACACCCACCACACCTGGACGACATGCACCCTGATGTTAAGGTAGTGTACATTCCACCTAACACTACCTCTATCATCCAACCCATGGATCAAGGAGCTATTGCTGCCTTTAAAGCGTATTATTTACGCACGACCTTCACACAGGCTGTTGCTGCTACTGAGGTGAGAAAACGCTCAGACAGTTTTGGAAGGAGTACAACATTTTGTCATGTATAAAGAACATTAGTACAGCATGGGATCAGGTTACAAAACATTGCATGAATGGAATATGGAAGAAAATCCTGAAAAGATATATGCACAGTTTCAAAGGATTTAATGAATTGAAGTTATTTCGAATATTAGTAACAAGATAGTGGAGTTAGGTAAACAGCTGGAGTTAGAAATTGATAATGAAGATGTTGGACAGTTGGTTGAAAGTGTAACGAGGATCTTATTGAACTAGATGCACAGAAAATTGCAGAGGAAGAAGAGAGACAAAATGTAGAAGAAGAACCTGCACCCCCCAAAAAGTTTTCAGTGAAACAAATAGCAGAGGCATTTGCTACAATTAATAAAGCAATGCAAATGTTTGATGTCATGGATCAAAATTATGAGCGTTATGCCAAAGTTGACAGAATGATCCAAGATGCACTTGCTTGCTACAGAGAAATTTATAATGAAAAGAAAAAGCAAACTGTGCAGTCTAAATTGGACATCTATTTCAAGAAGTCCCCCAGTGCTGTCTCCTCACGCCCCACCAGTGCTGCCTCTTCACTCCCTCAAGATGAACCAATACCTTCAACCAGCAAGTTTTCACAGCACATAAACCTGTCTGAAGAAAGCGACATTGATGCCCCACCCAGCCCTGTCTCCTCTTCTGCTTCTTCCAATTAATATAGTCTCCATGTATCCTGTAAATAGAAAATTATGGGGGGCATGTGTGCATTCAGCTGACTACATTTAAGGTAAGTGCTCTGTCACACTGTATCCATTCCACATTATTTATTTATTTTACTGTACTGTATCCATTCCTCATTATTTATTACGTTTAGTGTATTGTATTTCATTGTAGATGTGTTTTTTTTTTATTTTTTTTTATCTAAATCGGACTTACTACCATGTCGGATTTACAACCTGGATTTGGGTCCCTAACCCCGTCGTAAGTCGGGGTCTAGCTGTATATATAAAAAACAACAAAAAAATGGGAAAATAGGCGGATGTTCTGGAACGTTACCTGGGGCTAAGGGTTAAAAGGTTGATTAAATAAATATATTTAAAAACAAAAAATTCCATATGATACAGGTGTGTTACAGCAAAGACTTGTATTTTCCACTCCCATGGAGCTGTGGGGGATTAGTGGGTCTCGTGTAACTGACCTGACCTGATGCAATGTCAGGTCACCCTTTCTCAGGTGGAGGATCAGTGGTCTCATATTACTGACCTTCTGATAGTATATCAGGTCACCCTTTCTTGTGCAAGAGATTAGTGGGTCTGATGACCTGAAGATGTCTTAAATATAGACAAAAGCTCAAGTATATTTAGAGAAATTCAGATAAGTACAGTCAACCATCACTTTACGCAGTCCCACATTCCGCATTTCCACGTTTACACGGTGCCCTGCCAGAACCCAGGATGCTCACATTCCGCGGTGGGTGTACCCCTTTACGCGATTGAAGTATAATTTTTTTATTTAGCTCATAAAATTCATACAAATTATCCGGCCAGAATATAATTTACAATTTGATGATCATTTTGAATATAAACATCATAGATTTTGCATTAGACATACAAATTTTAGATATAATGTTTACTCTGAGTAAATATGTTATCTTTTGTGCAAAATATATGACATTTATATTCAAAATATTCCTGGTCTTACAAGGAATCCAGCAATGTCAATTATGTTATCCTAGCTTTAGTCTGATTTATTATTTATTACTAAAAAAGTAAACAGTCTGGTATTCCCACACATTTATGTGGTAGGGAGGGTTGGTGGGGGGTGGGGGGGAGGGAGGGACCGGCGACCGACCACCTGGCATGAGTGAAGAATATTTTTTTTTTTATTAACTGAAGATATTTGTTTTAGCTCATAAAATTCATACAAATTACCCGGCCAGAATATAATTTACATTGCTGGAATTCTTACAATTTGATGATCATTTTGAATATAAACATCATATATTTTGCATTAGGCATAAAATTTTTAGATACAGTTAACCCTCACTTTACGCGGTCCCACATTCCGCGTTTCCACGTTTACGCGGTGCCTTGCCAGAACCTAACGTGCTCACATTACGCGGTACGTGAACCCCATTATGCGGAGTGTGTCCAGCGCGACGCTATTTTTAGATTCGCCCCACCCGCCTGCCTGCCTGTGCTCCTCGCCTCTCCCTCCTCCTCCCTCCGCTTGGGCAAGCCGCGCAGTAAGGTTGCGCAGTGTGTGTCTTTGTTGCGTTATCACTGACGTCATATGACGTATCGAACTGTGATTGGCCATGCATCCCTACCCCCCTCTGCTGCTAGCTGTAATTGGCTTAAAGTATTATGACGTGTCCACCCGGGGGAGGGAGGGAGGGAGGAAAGACCATCCTTGACCTAGCCGCGCCAGTTTCATCCCTCCACGCCAGACCGTGTAAACGTGCATCCATTGTTCTCTAAAATGGCTTCCGCCGGACCACCACCCCCAGAGAGAAACCTTTCCTTACCTGGACCCAGCGGCACTAAGCCAAAGAAGACACGACGTTCCTTAAGCTACGAGGTGAAGTATACCATCATCCAAGAGTTGGAGAAAGGAACAAGGCAGGTTCATTTGGCGCGCCAGCATGGTGTGAATGAATCTACGATTCGAACAATAAAGAAGGATGCAGCCAAGATAAAGGAGCACATGAAGATCACAAAGTCTACAGGTGCTTCTATGATCAAGTATTTTCACAACCAGGTGCTTCTCAAGACAGAAAAATTACTTGTGAGGTACTTGGTGCGTCAGGCGCGACGGAACATGGCGGTCGACACGCGCTTTGTTAAGGACTTCGCACGTGAACTGTACATTGCAGTGGCACGAAAGATGGGAACTACAGAGCCCAAACTCTTTAATGCTTCCTCTGGGTGGTTACAGAGGTTTAAGATCCGGAACAAGATCACCAATATAAACATTGGTGGTGCAGAAGCGAGTGCTGACCATGCTGCGGCTAGGGAATTTCCTCCGTTTTTACGTGAGATTATGGAGGAAGGATAGTACAGTGACGACCAGGTGTTTAACATGGACGAATCTGGTCTTTTCTGGAAAAAGCTACCTTCCAAGTCCTTCGTTGTAAAGAATGCCAGCAAGATTCGGGGCCGGAAGATGCAGAAGGAACGCATCACCGTCCTGTTTACCACCAATGCCTCCGGTACCAGTAAGCTCAAGTTATCGGTGATCCACACAGCACGCAAGCCGCACGCCTACAAAACCATGGACATGACCAAGCTAAATGTCCACTGGCTGACCGCACGTAAAGCGTGGATGTTCGCTACGCTGTCCCTCTCCTGGTTTGATGACTGTTTTGTTCCCGATGTAAAGAAATTCTGTGAGCGACAGAATGTGCCATTCAATATTTTGTTGCTGCTGGACAACGCACCAGGACACTCGCCCCTACTGTTAGATAGTCACCCCAACGTAAAAGTGGTCTTCCTTCCTCCCAACACTACATCTATATTACAGCCCATGGAGCAAGAGTTAATCTGTAATGTAAAAGCTGCATTCTCTACGAAAAAATTCAAACTCCTGAACGACCACACCAACACCAGGGAAGAGTTGCGTAACCAGAGTGACACCACCACCGATAGCAAGAGCGAAGAAGATGAGGATCAACAGTTGGCACAGCAAAAAATACTGTTCAAGTAATTCTGGAGAGTATTTAACATCAAGAAAGCTGTGGACTTCTTGGTGGAGTCATGGGATCAGCTGTCTATTGCTACAATTCGTCACGCATGGAGACATGTGTGAGAGGAGGAGTCAATCTGTGACTGGTGAGGTTCAGACTGTTGCAGTAGCAGTGGACCTTGCCAGAGAAGCTGCGCAGACTGTTACAGTTCCAGGCTTCTCCGAGACCACCAACAACGACATCCTGGAGGTGATCAGAGATCCTGAAGTGACTGCCGACGAGATGTTGGAAGAAGATCACGTCAGAGAAGAGGAGGAAGAAGGTGCATCAGTCTCCGAAGAACACAATTTAAGTCATAGTGATATTAAGGGTGCCATGGAGTGTGCAGAGAAAATGAAGTCCTTCCTTTCCCGCGACAATGACGATGACCGCTATGAAGTCTTCCATACCCGGCTGGTGCAGGCTATCGAGCCGTACATCACGGTGTATCAAGACAACATAAACACCAGCCGTCAAAAAAGCATAACCGAGTTCTTCGCCCGCAACCCACCACAGCCAGCCCAAGCCAGTGATAGTGACAGTGAAGATGACTTTGAGGGATTTGTCAGGGAAGCCCTGACAACTGTAATTGACAGTGATGGTGATTCACCTAGTAATGGTGATTCACCTGAGGGCCAGTAATCTGCCCTCTGCCTCGGAACCAGCCTCCATCCCCGTATGCCGACCCATCTCTTCTACTAACGTAAGTGTTATAACTTTTAGTTTTCCTAACCGAACCTTTATTTTTCCTATGTTAACCTATATTTTTCCTAACCTAACCTCTTCTATATTACTTGTTTTTTCATACCATCATAAAGTTAAGATAAAATTTTTACTACAACATAGTTGTGTGTCGTCAAAAAGTGGAGTTTGGGGGTCGGCCCGGACTCTATTTCAATTAATCCCATATGTTATGTTATTCACTTTACGCGTTCCTCACATAACGCGGGACCCTGCCGGTTACATTAACCGCGTAAAGTGAGGGTTAACTGTATAATGTTTACTCTGAGTAAATATGTTATCTTTTGTGCAAAATATATGACATTTATATTCAAAATATTCCTGGTTTTACAAGGAATCCAGCAATGTCAATTATATTATCCTAACTTTAATCTGAGGTATTATTTAATACTAAATGTTAAAATCTAGTTTTTTCACCCACCCTTCAACATTACATTACATAACATTTTAAAATATGAAGTGAGAAAGCAGAAAGGTGTGGGTGATTAGAGAGATGGAGTGGAAAGGAGTGATAATATGCACCAACAGCTAATGTTTATATCACCACCAAGAAGTCACAAAACAAGACCCTCACTGGATGCATGTTGTCTTAAATCCACTCGCTCTTTCTCTATCTGTGTGTGTGTGTAATAATAAAATAATACAGTCAACCCTCACTTTACGCGGTTAATGTAACCCACAGGGTACCGCGTAAAGTGAATAACATAACATATGGGATTAAATGAAATAGAGACCAGCTGACCCCCAAACTCCACTTTTTCCAACACAATACCTATGTTCTAGTAAAAATAACATCTTAATTTTATGATGGTACATGCACACAATTAATACTTAAGAGAAATAGAGAAATACAGTCGCCAAGTTAATGTCCATTCAAATAATGGACTCAACTCCCTCCCCCTCTTCTCACACTACACTCCCTGGCTCTTCCCTCTCTGAGAAATTTTTGGGGGAAAACCAGGTATAGTAATAAATAATACCTCAAACTAAAGTTAGGATAATATAATTGACATTGCTGGATTCCTTGTAAGACCAGGAATATTTTGAATATAAATGTCATATATTTTGCACAAAAGATAACATATTTACTCAGAGTAAACATTATATCTAAAATTTGTATGTCTAATGCAAAATCTATGATGTTTATATTCAAAATGATCATCAAATTGTAAGAATTCCAGCAATGTAAATTATATTCTGGCCGGATAATTTGTATGAATTTTATGAGCTAAATAAAAAAATTATACTTCACCCGCGTAAAGGGGTACACCCACCGCGGAATGTGAGCATCCTGGGTTCTGGCAGGGCACCGTGTAAACGTGGAAATGCGGAATGTGGGACCGCGTAAAGTGAGGGTTGACTGTAATAACAATTAATGGTTTAATGAAAAAGTTCTGCATCCCATCGGATGAAAATATACATGGGAAATAAATGACTTATTACATACATTGACATTGGTGGTTTAACAAAAGCCTTCATTAGAGAAAGGTAAAGGAACATACAATGAACATACAGATTAATGTTTACCGTGGAGGTCATGTAGATCAAGTGCGCTGAGGTGTTGAACATTAGACACGTAGTGTAGTAACTCACTCACAGATAATGTTATGAAGGGCATCACGTGGTGTAGTAATTCCGTCACAGATGGTGTTATGAGGGACTTGATGTGGTGCAGTAATTCCTTCGCAGATGGTGTTATCAGGGGCATCACGTGATGTAGTAATTCCCTTACAAATGGTGTTATGAGGGGCCGAATGTGGTGTAGTAATTCCCTCGCAGATGGTATTATGAGGACCTGACGTGGTTTAGTAATTCCCTCACAGATAGAGTACAAATTCCCTCACAACAGATGGTGTTATGAGGAATCTTACATGATGCTGTAGCAACTCATTCACTACGTGGTGTATTAGCATCATGGGGAACCACGTGGTCTGGTGTCACAAGACCTCACTCACTCAAGTGAGTGAGTGAGGTGTGGTCCGAGGCCTCAGTATCGTGGACAGATTAACACATAGCTGGTGTTGTTGTGTCTCACGGGCAGTTATAACTGAGTACCCGGGACCTCACTGTGTGAAGGTTAGGTTGGGTACGACTCACTTGTTATTGTTGAGTTGTTTTTCACTTACTTAAGCACTATTCACCACTATTCAACACTGGTTCCATTCCTTTCCTAAATGAAATAGTAACTTCTGGCGAGAACTTGTTGATATTCCGTTGGGTAGGAGGAGGAGTTCAGGGGAGGGAGTTGATATGGGCCCAACTTAACAGTTGACCTGTTTGGTCCCAGAGGAGCGCCAGGTACGTCTTGACCCTTGGGTGGTCAAGGATGAAGTAAGTGTGTGTGTGTGTGTGTGTGTGTGTGTGTGTGTGTGCCGGTAATTGGGTGCCTTGTGGGCCCAGGCTAGATCAGCAGGAGATCTCAGAATAGCAGTGGGTCCCAGGGGGACAGTTCATAGGTCCACTGACGTGTGGACACGTCCTGGCACCTACCAACCACCGCCCCACTGCCTTGCGGATTAACTTTGGCAGGTTTAAGGCTACGGGAGTAATCAGGTAGACATGATTACAGAGCCCCGACAAGACCCCAATGGCAGTATAGGCGGAAGAGGTGGCCACCATGCGAACCCAACAACTACACCGGCAGACAAAGACAATGCCTGATGGACAGGCTACAAAGGTGAAACCCAACAAACTGGGATGTCGGCAGTCCACTGCAACTTTCCCTCTCCCCAGTCATTGCAACACTTGCAGCACTGGATCAGGAAAACGGAGAGCCAAATGTGTGGTTCCAGCCTGCGCTCCTGCCTCACCACATAACTCAAATTACGCACATCCATCCTCCAGCTCATCATACCTCTCATCATCATCAAAACCCTATACCCCCAAAATTCCTAAGACGCTGGACGAGTGGTGACGGCGACGGGCAGAGATGACTGCCGGGAGTCTCTAGTCACAACTCTGCACATGGACGGCACAGATAAGATGGTCGCTTATGCACTGGGATCTAGGCGGCAGTGCAATCTGGTCCTGTCTGTGTGACTGAGCAGCCTTTACAAGGAGCCACTCTGCTCACCCCACAAGGGGAAGGGGCTAGAAAAGGTGCCCTATACATAATCTGCCTAAAAACCCAACCTGACTGGGCAACCGCACCCAATAGGGTCATCCTACTGCGGTCGAAATCATAATCAAAATCACAGATCCAAATAAAAACAAACCATACAACCTCTTATGGTCACTGCATGGAATGTCAGGACCCTTCTGGATACTGGCACAAATGTGTGTCCTGAAAGAACTGCCCTTGTGGCAAAAGAGCTGGCTAGGTATAACATCGACATCGCAGCCATCAGTGAGTCCCGGCTCCCAGATGAGGGCCAACTCACAGAACGGTGGACTGGCTATACCTTCTTCTGGAAGGAGAAGCCTGTTGCAGAGAGAAAGAGCATTTATGGAGTTGGCTTTGCCATCTGCCAACACATCCTACTTAAGTTAACTGAATAACTGAAATGCCTATTGGGATCAACGAGCGCCTCATGACGCTTCAAGTCCCACTGAATCTCTCAGGTCATGCCTTTTTCATCAGTGCATACGCCCCAACACTGGATGCAGAGGATGACATCAAGGAGGCCTTTTACGCCGACCTCGACAGAGTGCTAACCCATATCCCCAGAGAAAACAAGGTTGTGCTCCTTGGTGACTTCAATGCCATAGTTGGCAAGGATGCTAACATTTGGCAGGGAACCATAGGGAGAAATGGACTAGGTAAGTGTAATCACAATGCCCTACTCCTCCTCAGCAAGTGTGCTGTGCACAACCTCACTATCACCAATACCTTGTTTAGGCAGGCGGACGAGTTCAAGGGTTTGTGGCAACACCCACGATCCAAACACTGGCATCTCATTGACTATATCATTGTTAGAGAAAGAGATCGCCAAGATGTCCTCATCACCCGTGCCATGCGTGGCTCAGACCACCGTGACACTGATCATCGACTTATCAGAGCCAAGCTGTCACTTCAAGTCACCCCCAAAACGGAGAAGGCAAGAAGCCTCCAGAAAAGGTTTTAATACTAAGCGTCTGAAGAATCCAGCGGTAGCACATGGTTTCAGAGAGCAGCTCGAACATGGGCTTATAAACAACCCAACAGCAAACAACGGGAATCCCAGTGCCGAATGGGATACTCTCAACACTGTTATGACAAAAACCTGCAGAGAGACCCTCAGCCAGATCAAAAGAACACACCAGGACTGGTTTGATGAAAATGACCCGGCGATCAAAGTACTCATCAATGATAAATGTGCTGCTTTTACTGACTGGCAAAACAACTCTCTGTCTCGGATCAAAGCTGATACCTTACACAAAAATATAGCAGCTGCCCAGTGAAAAATTTGCAATTTAAAGAACGAGTGGCTTAAAAATAAAGCATGTGAACTACAAAAAATTGCAGATCAGCACAACATGCGCGAATTTTTCAATTTTCATTAAAACTTTTTATGGGCCAGTCACTTGTGGCGCAGCCTCCCTCCGCTCATCCGACGGTAACTCCATAATTAAAGACAATGTGGATGTCTTGACTACCCAGCAGGTCCCTCACCATGCAGGGCTGACCCACCCCAGCTATCCTCCATCCCTGGATGAGGTAGCTACTGCCATCAAACAGATGAAAAATAACAAAGCCTCAGGGCCTGATAGAATCCCAGCCAAGGTGTATAATGCAGGAGGACTCTTCTTATCAGCCATCCCCACTCTCTCTTGGAGAATATATGGGAAAAGGAGGAAATCCCCCAAGCTCTTAAAGATGCCACCATTGTCAATATCTATAAGAACAAGGGAGATTGGTCAGACTGGCAACTACCGTGGGATCTCGCTGCTCTCCGTAGCTGGCAAGATTATCGCCCGAGCCCTCCAAAACAGACTTCTTCCTGAGGCAAAAAACTTCCTCCCAGAATGTCAATGAGGTTTTAGACCATCACGTGGCACCACTGACATGATCTTTGCTGCCCGCCAAATACAGTGGTCCCTTGGTTTACGAACACAATTCGTTCCAGAAGGTTGTTCATTAACCGAAAATTTTGTTAACCGAATCCATTGTTTCAATGGGATATTGGGTAACTGTTTCCAGCTCACCGAAAAGTACATACAAAGTAAATAAAAAATGCTGTAAAGCACACTTACTCTGAGGTGTGTATGTAGAAGGCTCCTGGCTAATGATGATGATGGGAATTAGAAGTGGGGGTGGAGGAGAAGGGAGAAGAGAAGGAAGTGGGGAGAAATCACCTTTCAGTGGACCCATGCATGATGCCTCATTTCACCAATAAAATTTTAAGTTCACTAGGTGTAATTCAAGATTATTATTTTCTATAAATCAACACTGCACTGAGCTATATATTATCAATATGTTAAATAAATTTCAGAATGTCCAATAATTGTACTGAAAAACATAAAAATACTCTGTGTTCAAGAGACCAACAAGCAAGATGTTTCCTCCACTGAACAGACACAAACAGCCGCCTTGGTGGACGAGTGAAATAGCTGATGGGCGCACCAAAAACTAGTTCCCTGTACTGCAATTATGTTAAATACGTGTTAAAATGACTATTAATTTTAATATAAAACTTGGAAAAATATTGAATAGTACAACCTTCTTGATATTTACTCCAATGGAAACAAATGTAAGCCCTAGAACCCATTACTGTATTAGCGGACTAATCTACCAGCCGATGAGCAAGCCAAAACATGTTGACATTTTCGTAAGAATTTCGTTAATCGAATTTTTGTTCGTTAACCGAATTGAAGATTCTTATGGAATGTAATTCGTTAACCGAAATTTCGTTCACCGAGGCATTCGTTAACCAAGGGACCACTGTACAGGAAAAGAGAGGGGATCAGCATCCTGACCTGTACATGCCTTTCATCGACCTAACCAAGGCCTTCGACTCGGTCAACAGGGAAGCCCTCTGGTGGACCCTCAGCCGTCTTATCTGCCCACCAAAATTCACTGCCCGAAAATCCTGAAAATCCAAAAATCCGGACCGACCCAATCCCCGATCAGTCTGGATTTTCTGACTTCTACTTACATAGTATAACACTTTACAGTACATAACAATCATCTTGGTGACAACAGTTATTGACAACCAGACTTATGTCTGATTTAAACCCAGAGAGTTCTGTTTCATATTTTTTATCGTTGATGTAATAGTGTTTTAATAACCTAATGCAGTTAAAGACTTTCGTTGTTGAAGTGCAGCAATAACATAATAAAAACAACTGATTTTCTTTAAACAGTTCAAATAAGCAGTGTTTTCTCCAACCCTCCCCATAGATTTTTTTTTTTTTGGGACATTCGCATTTTTGGGAGTAGGGTCTGGCCTAATTAGTCCAATTTATCGAAGTTGTACTGTATCTACATGCGTTAATAAATCTTTCCATTTTGCATTATAAAGTTATTTCATTTAAAAATCCATCAAGTGTTTATGACACACCCTGTACAAATTTCTCCTTTTAAATCCATACAAATAATTTCACTTGCATCTTAGCAGAAGAAAATAGTGGTTATGTTTGGCTACTTACTCTTAGTTGCTGGTAGACATTAAACACATCCTTTAACTGGCTCATAACTATGATAGCATTATCAAGTCCTGGATACTGTGTTGCTGCTAAGTCAAATACATCCTCCTCCTCGTCCAATGCTTGTCGCTGTTTAAGCAACACTGCCACTTCCTCCGAATACTCCTGTATGGTAACATGAAAATATAAGTTTAATAAAACTGTTAGTGATTATGACCACTGAATTGGCCAAAAAAGTTTCTTGGCAAGAATACCATATGCAGTATGCAGGGGGTCCTCATTGTACAGTCTCGTTCAAGATTCTTCAAACACTGCTGGAGACAGCTGGCAACTCGAGGCTGGTTGTTTACTATAGTACGCAGTAAAAATTATGAATAACTGTAAAAGTGATCGGTGATTGGTTACTTAGTTCTCCATTGCTTAAGTAATGGTTGGGTTTTGTTGTTTCGTATTATATTATACTACATACTACGTATAGTAAACAAACGGCCTCCTGTTGCCAGCTGTCTCCAGCAGTGTTCGAAGAATCGTGACCGAGACTGTACATTGGGAATGTGTTGCATAGAAAAGCAATTTACAATAAAACTTTTTATAATGAGAAATTTTCCCCCACAAAAAATACAGTACAACTACCTGTACTGTAATGAGTGGTATGTGTTCCAACAAGTATATACAGTAATACCCCTTAAAATTTCTGGCAAATCAGCTTACATTGGGGAGGGACAGCTCTAGCTTCTGATGTGCAAGATAATGGCTGGTGCCATATTCCTTAGACAACCCTCACAGGACTTCTCTCCCATCATGCCCAGTCCCTCACCCACATTTATATTTGATTTTCTAAGATAATATCATTTTGATACTGTTATACAAACATATGTGCAAATATATAAAACAGGAAGGTAAATCAGCATCAGTTGCCAGATTTTATAGATAGAGTTACGGAGCGATATTCTAGCGGGTGGAGACCCTCTTTTCGAGTCTTCCTGGACAGGAAAGCACCCTTTCACCAGGTCCTGTTATACAGCTACAATAGAGAGGCCCAGGTGATGTATCTCCATTGAGTGAGAGGGAGGTTCTCAGTTCTTTCACCCCCTACAGTTGAAGCCACCTTGATGCGGTGCGAGGGATTGCGAGTTCCGATGATCCGGTGAGCAGTATCAGGAGGGGGGCTTGGCCCCCCTTCCTTCCCCTCCTTGGAAGGAGGGGAAGGGTTTCCCAAAGTGGGTAGGTAACCAGGGAGGGTCCAGACAAAATGGCTCCTATCCTGCTGCCGGTTTTGAGAGCAGACCGGCAGCATTGTCCCCAGCCCAGACCACCGTGCTGGAATACTCTTCCATGTGTTTGCCTTGCGTGGTGTCCCATAATGTTGGGAGACAGGAGTCCGGGAGGTTGAGCAACGCCACAAGCTGCACCCTGCAGCTTACAACACACTTCTTTGGTCCCCTATTCCAGCTAGATGGGTGGCTTAGTTGGTCTGATCAAGTCAATCGGCTGGTCACAGTGTAGCTAGGGTCAAACAGGCATCAGGGGGCCTGGCACTCCTATAGTCCAGGAGCTGCTGTCTTGGACACCTGGTAGTTATCTGTGTATATTTCCCCACTACCCTGGGATCACCAGGGTCTTATCTCTGGAATTGACTTCCCTTGTTGGACTCCGTGGAGGGTGGGGTAATATAAGTAATTTAGTTTTTTTAATGCAAAAAAAAACTCAAATAACCAACTAGATACTCTCCCTGACGACCTTGCACCCTTCCAAGGACGTGCACCCTCCATGATGCTTCTACCTGCGAGATCTTACCAGGTGTGTTCAAGGAGGTAGATTTTGCCAAATATCTAGTGCTCTGTACAGTAGAATGCAAGCCTTCAATGGACTTGGACATATTTGATGTTCACAGGTCAATAAAACAAAAATTTGTGGGAGAACCAAATATATCTACTCACCAGGATGGTAGCCTCCTTGTGGAGTTCTCCTTCCCCGAGAAGAGTGCTTAACTCTGTACCATCTGAGGTACCTGGTGTCCTCGTCTCTTGAATGCCACATACCACCTTTAACCAGTATCGAGGGGTGGTATTCTCAAAAGAGCAGCTCCAATACTCAGAGGAAAAGCTTCTGGAAGAGCTCCAAGACCAAAAGTTGGTGAGAGTGGATAGGTTCCTCAAGAAGAAAATGGCACTCTTGACCATATACCAACTCTGTTATTGACATTTGATTGTTTAAAAATTCCAACCTCTATCAAGGTTGCCTGGATCTCCCTAAGTTAAACCATACATCCCAAACCCTAGACGATGCTTCCTGTTGTAAGGTACAGCGGGGTGTTCCTGCAGTATGTGTTAATTGTAGTAAGGCCCATGAGGTTAAGAAATGTCCAGGTCCAATCTGCTGTTATTACTGTAGTGAGGCACACTTGGCCTCTTCTAGTGAATGTGACCATTTCCGAATCAAGAAAGAGATACTCAAGATCTGCTCAAGAGATAAATTGAGCTTTGCTAAAGTCAGAAACACAGCACTGAAATATATCTCAAGTCATGGGGATACCTATGCACAGGCTCTATCCCAACACAAGGCTTGGCGAATTGTTGCTGCGTCCCCACCCTGAGAATCATCAGTAGCTGTATTGAATTCAGCTCCCACACCCAACTCTATGCCACCAATTCTCAATCCTCAGACTTCTCTTGTAGTGGCTGAGGCCCATATGGGTGAGGCAGGCACATCTCATACTCCTCATCTTTCCTCCACCAGCCATCCTGGTACTGCCAGAATTTCAGCAAAACGTAACAGGGGGTCTTCAGAGTCTCTGGAGGTATACAATCCTCTGAACAAGGTATCGATGGTAGAATCGTCCAATTGTTGCCAAGAAAGCAAGACCTCTTTGCTAACTTCAGAACCTATTCTGAGTCTCAGACACTCCAACAGATGTCAGCTAAGGCTGGTGCCTCCTCCTCAGAGATGCCGACTGATCCTCTTCCAGAAGTATCTGGTGACGAGACCCAAACTAAAATAGGAGCTGGCACCTAGGACCCCTGGAACAGGGGTTACCTCTACAGATCCTCACTCTGGGAAGCCATCTCCAAGGGTTAACTCTGGTGTGGGTCCACCGGATGAGTCTACATCTGGGTAGTCTGTGGCCACAAAGCCACAGACACCTCTTTCAACCCTGGGGCAGGAGAGAAAAGCACTGACACACACAAGCCATCTCCCCTTCAACAGGGGGACTGTAAGAGGTGCACATCATGGTACACTCTCAGAGCATCCTCCAGGCTCCAAAACCCAAACTAAGACTAAGCCTAAATGCCTGTTGGGGGCCGCACACTCACATACCCCTACCTAGATCTCCAATAATCATGGCTACAATAGTCCAATGAAATTGTTGAGGATTACAAACCAACAGGGAGGATCTCCAGTTGCAACCGAGCAAATTCTCCCCTATATGCATTTATCTTCAGGAGACAATGTTAGGTGCCTATGATCATTCCCCCTCCCAGAGGTCATTCAGTTTTTTATTCTCCTCATAATCCAGAACAGATGCATCATGGGGGCGCAGCCATCCTTATAATCTATCACTTCCCCATTGCAAGAGACAACTTGCAAGATTCACCTCCAATTTACCTTTACCATATGCTCCATTTACCTCTCACCTAGTGCACCAGTTGCCAGGGAGAATTTAGTTTCATTAATTCATCCGGTTCCTTCTCCTTATCTTATACTCGGTGATTTTAATGGAAGGCATATCCTTTGGGGTGATACAATAGTTAATCCAAGGAGTGACCTGATAGGTTCAATAATAATTGAAGAAATGGACCTGTATATATTATTTATTTATTTATTTTATTTTTTACAAGGAATAGCCCACCCAGGTACAGGTCATCGAGCATAAACGGGACCTAGCGGGCAAAAAAAATAAGAATACAGTAAGTCCTCGCTTAACGTTATTTCGGAACTACATCGCTGAACTTTAGAGACTAAACACTTGTTTAACGTCCCGGTGATCCGATACTACGTCGTTTTGCGTCGTCACGGACAACTTCCTACGGCGCATCACCCACTCTTGTCTGGCCGCGCTACGCTCTCTCGGCTCAGCGCTGCCCTCACTCGCGGAATGTCACAGCATCCCCAAGCGACGCCAAGCCAGTCTCTGTTACGACTTCACATCATTAGTGCGTGTTTAAGTGTTTTTGCTCTAAAATTGTACTCTAACCATTCGAAATAGCTTTCAAGCGCCCAGCAAGTGCTACTGATGCTAGTGTAGTGAAGAGGCAATGTAAGACTATTACCCTTGCTAAGAAAATGGATGTATTAACCCGATTTGAAAAAGGGGAACGTGCTGTGAACATAGCCGCTGTGCTTGGTCTAACCCCCACAACAGTGCGTACTCTCGGGACCAACGCTGATAAGTGGAAGTGGTTTTTCTCTGAGCGCTACTAACACGACTCGTACTAGAAACACTGTGATAGAGAAGGTGGAAAAGGTGCTGGCAATTGACAACATTGGCAAGGCATGGGAAGAGGTTTCAGAAAGTTGCTTGAATGTTGTGTGGCATAAACTGTGGCCCGAGTGCGTCAACAATTTTACTGGATTCACGGACTTAGTCCCAGCTGTAAATAGGGGTATCTTCATCTTGGCTAGACAGGCAGGTTTTGATGAGCTAGAATCAGAGGATATTGAGGATGTCCTGACATCCCATACAGAAGAGCTCACCAACGAAGATCTGCAACAATTAATAGAACACAGTCCCTTGTCCCGTTAAAGACGACGACGAAGAAGAAGAACCTCCACGAACGCTAACTTCCAAGAGGTTGGCAGAATCGTTTAACATGTTCAAGCAAGCAATGCAAATGCTTCTAGATGACAACCCAAACAGAGAACGTAGCTCAAAGGTTCAACGCAGAATTGAGGACAGTCTTAGTTGCTACACCGAGATCTATAAGGAGAAGAAGATGAGTAGCACCAAGCAGTCAACACTGGATTCATTTTTTCGTCACGGGAAGGGAGCTTCTTCTCAACAGACGGCAGCCGAGGAGGAACAAACAACAACAGAGGAGGAGCAACCAGCGGCGGAGGAACCCCAGTCAGAGCAGGAGGAGGAGGAGGAGGAGGAGGAGGAGGAGGAGGCAGCCACAGAGTCTCAGTGACTCCTCTTCCGCACCCGCCATCCTCCTTCGTTCCACTACCCACCACACACTCGCTCTACCACCTCCGCCCACCGGTGAGTACCAATACAAACTCAGTACTGTAGTTCTATATACTATTCTCTATAGAAATGGCAATGATTTTCTGTATATGTAACCTTTTTCATGGGGCAAAGGGAGGCTCAGGAACGTAACTCCCGTATTTTATATATTTCTTATTGTTAAAATTGATCCGCTTAATCCCGACGTTAAGCGAAGACTTACTGTAAAAAAATTAAAAATATAAAAGAAAAAGATAATTTTTAACTACACCACGAAGATGCCGGAGAACCAGCTTTTTGAAGCGAGACAAATTGTATGATTATGGAATCACAGAAGACGGCAGAGCATTCCACAGATTGGCTGTATGAGGAAAGAAGGATGTACTATAACGGGTTATTCTAGTGTGACTGACATCCACAGAGAAATGGTGGGCACCACGGGCAAGACGAGTGTTATGAGCCCACGGCCTTGCTGGCGGTACACAGGATGCCAAATTCACCGAACATTGCCTATTAACGTACCTGTAAAAGAGAGAGAGTGAAGCAACACTGCAGCGAAGGGAAAGGGAAGAAAGGTTATCAACTAAAGGAGGAGAGTTAATAAGATGAAATGCTGGTGATATCACCCATTATCATGTCTAGACCAACACGACCACAGCCAAAGATCTCTCATTGAGCTCAATAGACTCTCCTTGAGTGGAGAGTAACGGGCACCACGAGTTTCCCGTTTGCAGTTAGACAAGGTGGACTGGGACTTGTTCAAGGAACTAGTGAAGGTAGACAGGAGCATTGAAGAATTTCCCTCTGTAGATAAAGCAGTTGAATGCTTAGCCAGTCTCCTCCAATGGGCTGGTCACTGTTCCATTCCTCAGACCTCTGATCGTGTAGCTCGCCGACCTGTTCCATGGTGCTCAGAGGAGTGCAGACAGGTAGTTAATGAGCGGCGCAGAGCTAATGGTCGCTACTGGCATCATAGGCTAGAATTTTATCATGGAAAATATAAACAGGCCAGAACCCAAGCTCGTCAAGTTTTAAAGCAGTTGTTCCCAACCTCAGGTCGCGACCCAAATCAGGGTCGCGGGTTGCACTCAGTAGGGTCGCGAGGGGCCTTCAGACAATTTCAAAAATATAGTACTTATCATTGTCAAAAACAATTTTGCTTAACATTCAAGCTATTTCATATATTATATGCCTGAGGGTCACGACAACGTATTGTTGGGAAATTTAGGGTCGCAACCAAAAAAGGTTGGGAGCCACTGTTTTAAGGAAACGAATGCAGAAAATAGCTGGCAAGTTTTCATCTAAACCTTCCCCAGTTCTCAGGGCTAATGATGACAGCTCAGTTACTGCCCCTCAAAAAGTAGGTGAGCTTTTTGCCACAGCATTTGCAGGTGTGTCTTCTATGGAGTGGGACGTGGCAAAACATACAACATCATGTTTTTAATGAAAGAAATGAGAACTGCCCTCCCACTCACTGGAGATACATCACCAGGGTCTGATGATATCCCATTTTCAATGCTCTGCTACCTTGAAGTTAAAAGACAGACTTTTCTATTGGAGCTATACAAGAGATTCTGGCAAATGGGTGCCATCCCGTCTTTATGGCAGGAGGCTACTGTCCTGCCTTTCAAGAAGACTTAAATATCGCCCCATAGCTCTGATCCCCTGTATCTGCAAGCTGTTTGAAAAGATGGTCAACTCGTGATTAGTATACTACCTGAAGAATAATGCCCTTCTTTCACCATATTAATCTGGCTTCCGGAAGATGCATTCAACAACAGATGCTCTTGATTGTCTTGAGTCCTCGGTTTGTGAGGCTTTTGCTCGTCGCTAGCATCTTGTCTACATTTTCTTTGACCGAGAGAAAATATACGACACAGCTTGGAGATTTGACATCTTTAAGGAGCTTCACAATTTTGGATTGAGGGGAAATTTACTATCAATAATAGGTCTGTTTTGTGGGATGTTACACTTTTAGGGTCCACATTGCCGCAGAAATGTCAGCATCACATATTCAAGAAGATGGGGCTCCTCAAGGCAGTGTCTTTGGTGTAACCCTATTTGTCATTGCAATAAATGCAGAAGCAGCATCGGTTTCAGGTGGTGCATCAATCTCATTGTAAATAAACGACTTAGCTGTTTGATATGCAGCTTCCCGCATGTTAGTGGCTGAATGTCGCATGCAACTCACACTAGACAAGGTTTCACGTTGGACCACAGAGCATGGTTTCAGATTTTCTCCCTTGAAGACTGTTCCCATGCATTTCTGCTGCCTATGAGGTGATCACCCAGATCGTAATCTACAACTCTATGGTCATCATGTGCGGTGTGTCACAGAGACCCATTTCCTGGGCATTATCTTTGACAACTGGCTTACATGGCAGCCACATATTCGTTAACTCAAAGAGTATTGTCAGCGTGCTCTCAAGTTATTGAGAGTCTTGGGGCACACACCATGGGGTGCTGATCGAGGAACTCTGCTACACCTTTACTACATGCTAGTTAGACCCAAACTGGATTATGGGTGTGAGGTGTAATCCTCAGTCGCCGAGACTAGACTCGATACACTAAACTCTATTCATCATGCTGGGGTGCGTCTGGCGACCGGTGCCTTCAGGTCTTCACCAATCTCAAGTCTACTTGTTCATGCTGATGAGTAGGGCCCGGATAGTTATGCACTAAAAAACCATGAAATATGCATGCAAATATGCACTAAAAACAGGGGAAATATGCATTTATATGCACTAAAAATGCCACTTATAAAGCCAAGAATGCAGGTTATACGGAAACAAAATAGTACAAGCCTTTCTCCTTATGATTTCCATCGTGTCCTTGAACAATTGTGAAACATAGTTCTTACGTAATGTTGATTCGTCAGGCACCTTTTTTCCAGTATACTGTTCCAGGAATGACTTTAGGCACTTGTTATTCAGTTTATGCAATGGAATATCCGCTGAAACAAATGCCTTGCACAAATCTGCGTTGAACTGGGAACGATCAGGCCCTGACTTACTGGAACATGCAAGAAGTAGTTGTTGCTCCTTTTGTGCACTATTGGACTTAACAGCTTCGAGTCGGATGTGCTTGCTTGTTTTAAGGTGTTGTTGGACTTGAAATTTCTTGCTCGCTGTCACTGGTGCTTCACAATATTTACAAAACAGTACACTTCCATCAGTAGTAAATGCATCAAATTCCTTTACATATTATCTCAGCACTTCATTTTGGTTTCTTTGTACTTTCGGCATTTTCACGAGCAGCAGAAGAGAGTAGCTCCACACAGCAGCACTGCTCCTGACTGACTAACTCACTAGTCCAATGAGTCATGACCAGGTGTGGAAACGACAGATTAAAGCGACGTGACCTCACCTCACTTCACCTAACCACACCTCACCTCACCTCCCAGTACCACGTGTGCTCATTCAGTGGCAACAAAGAGATACTGCCAGATGAATATTTTACCAAAATATGCATTTATATGCAGTTATGTAGGTAATATGCACTTATCATAGAAATCACGCAAAATATGCATTTGCATATGAAATATGCAAATGCATAACTATCCGGGCCCTACTGATGAGCCATCCCTTGATCTTCAATGATAATATCTCCAGGTCCAGTGTTAGCTTTGCCTCCACTATCATCCACAGTTTGTAACAAACACTTGTGTAGTTGACGAGAGTATGTCCCCACACTACACTCAGCATCCAGGCCTCCCATGACCTCTTGGCTTTAGGGTAAGGGAAGTTGTGAGAATTCCTTGTCTTCCTCCTGTTCAGATTTGCTCCTTCGGATTCTTTTTTTTTTTCTTTTTTTACAAGGAATAGCCCACCAGGGCACAGGTCATCGACCCACAACAGGGCCTTGGGGGCAAAAAATAAGAGTAAAAAGAAGAAAAAAAGAAAGAAAAAAGTTAAATATTATTTTCATCTAAACGACGAAGATGACGGAAAACCAGTTCCTTGGATTCTACCTGAAGTTCAAGTTTGTCAGTATTTTTGGAGTTCATTCTCTTTTTTTAGACCATGCCTCCTCTTACAGAGGGACTATACCTGTTTACACCGAAGGCTCTATGTCAGATGCAGGAGTGAGTTTTGGGGGTGGTCTTTCCTGATTTTTGTCAGGATGGTAGTCTCCCCACTATGGCATCTATTTTTACTGCAGAGCTTTTGGGTATTTTATTTGCCCTCAGGATTATTTTTACCCAACCACATAATGATTTTACAGTTTTTAGTGAGTCCCATAGTGCTCTCCAGGCCTTAGCTAGTGTCTCATCGCCACATCCCTTAATTATTGTGAGATTGTGAAATGGAGTACCATCGTACGATAAGTTGTACCCCGCTTAACGCAGTCAATTGAACCCACAGGGTACCGCGTTAAGTGAAAACCGCGTTAAGTGAACAACAGAACATAGGGGATTAATTCCAATAGAAACTGGCCCGACCCCCAAACTCCACTTTTTGACGACACACAACTATGTTCTAGTAAAAATAACATCTTAATTTTATGATGGTACATGCACACAATTAATATTTAAGAGAAATAGAGAAATACAGTCGCCAAGTTAATGTCCATTCAAATAATGGACTCGACTCCCTCCCCCTCTTCTCACACTACACTGCTGGCTCTTCCCTCTCTGAGAAATTTTTGGGGGAAACCACTAGATTTTAATAAATAATACCTCAAACTAAAGTTAGGATAATATAATTGACATTGCTGGATTCCTTGTAAGACCAGGAATATTTTGAATATAAATGTCATATATTTTGCACAAACGATAACATATTTACAGTGGGGTATGCTATAACGAATCTAATTGGTTCTAGAACCTTGTTCATTATAGGATTAATCCGTTCCAGGCCCCCAAATACAACCACTTAACACTGAAAAACATAATATAAAATTGTAAAAATTGTAAAAAAGTGCATAAATATGCATCTAAACCCCTGAAATAACCAATATCATTAATACTTGTAATAAAAAACAATAAATTAGTAAAAAAAAAAAAATATTTTTTTTTTAAATAATGTTCGTTGTAGGAGTTTCGTTTGTTATAGCATTCTCAATTTTATAGGTAAAACCGTTCGTTATAGGAATATTCGTAGTAGGATCCATTCGTTATAGCATACCCCACTGTACTCAGAGTAAACATTACTGTATATCTAAAATTTGTATGTCTATTGCAAAATCTATGATGTTTATATTCAAAATGATCATCAAATTGTAAGAATTCCAGCAATGTAAATTATATTCTGGCAGGCTAATTTGTATGAATTTTATGAGCTAAAACAAATATCTTCAGTTAATAAAAAAAAAAATATTCTTCACAACACTATCTGTCAATCAAAGTACCCCACCTTGCCTCCCCCCCTCTTCCAACCGCGCCAGAAGGTCGGTCCGTACCAACCCTCCCTACCAGAGAAGCTTTGGGAGAAAATAGTAATTTACATTTTTAGTAATAAATAATAACTCAGATTAAAGTTAGGATAATATAATTGACATTGCTGGATTCCTTGTAAGACTAGGAATATTTTGAATATAAATGCCATATATTTTGCACAAAAGATAACATATTTACTCAGAGTAAACATTATATCTAAAATTTGTATGTCTAATGCATCTATGATGTTTATATTCAAATGATCATCAAATTGTAAAATTCAACAATGTAAATTATATTCTGGCCGGTAATTTGTATGAATTTTATGAGCTAAAAAAAAAAAAAAATTTTACTTCACCACGATAATGAGTAGATGAACCGTTATGAAAGTTCGTTCTGGCGAGGCACCAATGCATATAGAAATCGCTAAGTGAAAACCTTAAGGTACAACTGTGTACATATATATATATATATATATATATATATATATATATATATATATATATATATATATATATATATATATATATATATATATATATATATATATATATATATATATATATATATATATATATATATATATATATTTTTTTTTTTCAGTAGTTTATATGTACCTTCAGTAGTCCAACACCCTTTTCCAAATTAGCTGCAACAGCACCTGGGCCTTGAGTCTCAAACTTGTCATGAAACTGTTTGACAGTGTCACTGAACTCTGCCACCTTCCTTTGGGTGTTGGTGAGGAAGAACATCTGTACAGGCTGGACAGCTTTTTGAACAATAATTGCACTATGGTGAAGTGCTTCCAGTCGTTCTGATGTATTCTCTAACTGCTCATGATCACTGTCTGGAACCTAAAAGAAAGGTGTAAAATTTGTTAAACAAAATACTGTTAAAGGTTTTACAATTCACTGCTACTTCAATAATCTGTCTGGTACTCAATAATCTGTCTGGTACAGGTGCTTAATATTATACGATGGGGTTAGGGACTTTGAAAATCCACCATAAGGTAATTTATCTTACAGTATATCACCATTAATAACTTGTGGAAAATACGTTCTGTTCCTGAGACCCCGAAGAGCCAGAGTTATCACCAAGAGTGGGTATTTTTCAACTCGTATTTTTGGGTAGTTCTATATATTTTTGTTCAAGCTGGAATGCGATGTCAGCAATGTTACCTAGGTATGTTAATTCCTAGCCAATTCGCCAGGCCAACATACAGGCAATTAAAACATCTACTAATTACTTAATAAGTAATATTAGGAGGACACGTCGCTACCTGGCATTTAATTGCAATTCACAAGACCCCCTCCTTCACCCTCCACCATACGCATCACGACCTTCATCTCTTGCCTGGAGATTCAGCTTTAAATACACACAAAGGGAGCTCTGCAAATTTGTGTTCTAATTGCTGAAATACTAGTAAATATCAATAAAGTTGAGCATTTTAATATTTTTGCATGTTTTATATGAATATTATTAGTCAGTTTAACATTTGTTTAACATATTGATAATATTTGCAGTACAGTGGTCCCTCGGTTAACGAACACAATTCGTTCCAGAAGAATGTTCGTTAACCAAAACTTTCGTTAACTGAATCCATTGTTTCAATGGGATATTGGGTAATTGGTTCCAGCTCACCGAAAAGTGCATACAAAGTAAAAAAAATGCAGTAAAGTACACTTACTTTGGAGGTGTATGTAGAAGGCTCCTGGTTGTTGATGATGATGATGGGAATTAGAAGTGGGGTGGAGGAGAAGGGAGAAGAGAAGGAAGTGGGGATGGAGGAGAAATCACCTTTCAGTACACCCATGCTGGATCCAGTATTTCCACCAATAAAATTTTAAGTTCACTAGGTGTAATTCAGATTATTTTCGGTATTATTTTCTTGTAGCTCCGTTCATTCCTACCACTAATTAATTATCATATTCGAATAAGACGTCTAATTATAAGATAATTTTCATCTATTACATTACCGCGAAATGTATAATAACGGAGATAGCTCTTCCAAAATTTTTTCTATTTTCTTCCATTAACATCGGGCCATTATCGTCTGCCTCTCCACCAACACTGCGTGTCTCCTGCATCCCCTTCATAAATCATCCTGAGCATGCATTGCTGTACATCACCAATCAAAAAGCCATTTTATTTTTGAAACCAATTAAAAATTTTTTGGGTTTAATTCAGTATTTTTGGCCCAATCAAATTCAGTATTCTTTTGGTCTCTCATATTTGAAATTCAAGTTCAGTTCCGACCATGGAAGTCTGCGATGGGTTAATAGAAATATATGGAGCTGATTCGAGTTTTTGGAAAAAAAACAGAAGAAACTATAACATTTTTCGTCATGGTGTTCTTCCAACCTCAGTAAAAGTGTACCAAAGAGCAAGACTGAATATAAATATCATAAAGACCAACATATGTGACGTTGTGTAAGACTCCCCAATGCAACGACAAACAGAACCAGGCCAATAAGGTAAGAAATAGGTGATTCCATCATATGGTGAGAGTCAGTTAAGTTAGGTAGGGTTAGGTTAGGTTTGGTTATTGTTTCTAGTGTTTTATTGTGTATTTGATACGGCAAGACACTTTTTTCGGAAAACAAAAAAAAACGTTAATTTCTGCCAGAAAGGATGGTCATATTCAGTCTCAGCACACACAATTACACAATATATTTTAACTTGCTACAAGTGAACGGAGCTACAAAAAATTTTTCCTTATTTTCTTTAAATCAACACTACACTATATATTATTAATATGTTTACTAAAAATCAGAATGACCAATAATTTCAATGAAAAATGCTAAAATATTCAAGACACCAAGAAAATGGTTGCTCTCTCGACAGTAAACGAAGTCAGACTAAACCTGTACTGCATAAAATAATATCAATGTTAAATGTTAAAATTACTAATAATTTTAACATAAAACATTAAAAAATATTAAAGAGCTCAACTTTATTGATATTTACTCCATTGGAAACGAATTTAAACAGAACAGATTACTGAATTGGCTGAGTACTGTACCCCCTCAGCTGATCCTCAAAACAATAAAAGGTGATGTTTGTAACAGTTCACTGTACTGCATATATTATCAATACATTATGTTAAATAAATGTTAAAATTACTAATAATTTTAATATAAAACATTCAAAAACATTAAATAGCATAACTTTCTTGATATTTACTCCATTGGAAATGAATGTAAACATAGAACAGATTACTGAATTGGCAGACTGGCCATCAGCTGACCAGCTGATGCTCACAACAAAACGTGATTATCGTAAGAATTTCGTTAATCAAATTTTTGTTCGTTAACCGAATTGAAGATTCTTATGGAAGGTAATTCGTTAGCCGAGGCGTTCGTTAACCGACGGACCACTGAACAGGGAACTAGTTAGTTGTGCACCCATTAGATGCGTGTTTCGCTCACAAGGTGTCAGTTGGGACTTTGACATGGTGGAGAGAGCATCTATTTTGTTGGTGTCTTGAATATTTAGCTAACCAAGCTCAGTCTACATAAAGTTTTTCAACAAATATTTTCGGCTCAATATATGTAACTTTATTCATTTGTTGAAACTCATTTACATGCATACACTGTCCTATGGGCAAAGCTGTACTGTACTGTACATGTAATCAAAATAATGTATACTAAAATTTTAGTCTAGTGCAAACTATTGCATGTTTACATTCAAATTAATCACTATCTTATAAGAATTCCAGCAATGTAAATTATATTCTACCTGGTCACTTCTATGAAATTTTATAAGAAAGAAACAAAAAATCAATCTAAAGGACATAAATAAACAAATAAATACTTCACTAGACCTTCGGCCCCAACTGTTAAACATGTCAATGTCACCTCACCTCCCCTCCCTCCCTCCCAGCAAAGGTTTTGTGGTTACACAAAAGGCTTTAAGTTTTTATCTTATAAAATTTCACAGACTAAAGTTAGGCGAATATAATTTGCAGTGCTGGAATCCTTGCAAGACAGTGAATAATTTGAATATAAACATCATATATTTTGCACAAGGGATATAAATTTTGTACATTAGTGTACTTACTACATTTTAAAATGTAAAGTTTTTCAACTGTATTTTTGGGTAGATTTACTTAAATTTCTTCATTTATTTTCATTCATTTACATGCACACACCATACTAAAAGAAACGTAAAAGAAATAAATTACCTTAGTGCAAACCTGTAGTGTACATGTACTAAATTGATTACAGTACTAAAATTGTTATGTCTAGTGCAAATTATAGCTTGTTTATATTCAAATCAATCACTATCTTATAAGAATCCCAGCAATGTAAAGTATATTCTCCCAGGTCATTTCACTGGCATTTTATAAGAGAGAAGCTTAGTCACTTAAGGACTGATAAATAACCACACATTAGACCTTGGGCGCCAACTGTCAAATGTATCACCTCGCCGCCCTCTCCCTCCCTTCCTCTCCACCATCTGCCCAGCCAGGGTTTTAGGCTTACAGTTTTTATCTTGTATAATATCTCAGGCTAAAGTTAGGAGATTATAATTTGCATTGCTGGAATCCTTGCAAGACAGCCAATAATTTGAATATAAATGTCATATGTTTTGCACAAGAGATAAAAATTAATCACCTGTATCACATTACAGTAGTGATTTAAGAGTAAGAGTGTATATGTACGTATATATATAGTAATTTAACGGCGATTTAGGGGAATTTTAGGAGTGTTTCGGACTTTATGCATTTTTGGCTTTACTTTGTATGTACTTTTCTGTGAGCTGGAACCAATTCCCCAATATCCCATTGAAATAATGGATTCGGTTAATGAAATTTTTGGTTAACGAACGACTCTGTGAAACGAATTGTGTTCGTTAACCGAGGGACCAATGTATATACATATTTTACCCATAGTCACATAAATTCACGATCGATGTATTCAGCCATTGAGCCTCGAGTCATGGTCATGGATTCACGATTGTTATTGAGTCTTCTGGAATTTTTGGTTTGATCACGCTATAACAGACCCTTATGTTGTTTTTTTCCAGACTGTGCTTCTCACCAGCTACGAAGAAAATGGACAAATTTATTACTCGACCATCCTCATCAAACAAGAACTACGAAACCCACAGAGTGACGAGTCAAAATCTTCTGATGATGAGTCAGAGGTCACATCCATTGTGCGTAAGTGGAAGAAAAGCTCTGCTCATGTTAAGGAGCCAAAAATTAGGAAATATGACATTTACCTTAACTATGGCAAGAAGATGCCTCACACAATCGGGGAAAGCTTTGATTATGCCCTGTACAATTGAGATTGTTATGGAAATGAAAGGGGAGGAGAAAGCCAAGGCACTGGCAAAATACTAATATCGAATGACACTGTAAAACGCCGCATCTCATCTATGTCTGAGGACATATAGATACAGTGTACTGCACATCTCCGTGACAATAACTTTGCCATCCAGCTGGATGAGTCAACAGGTGTGTCCATAATGTCACATCTGCTGGCATATGTGCACTATGAGTGGGAGAAGGAGATAAGAAAAGAGAAGACTTTTTGTTTTGCAAAGATATGAGGACGACAACAGCAGGCACGGAATTTTTTTCAAAATCTAGATGATGTTATGAGGGATAATAACATCACCTGGACAAACTGTATTGGAATATGTACGGATGGTGCCCCAGCAATGACTGGCAGGCACAAGGGACTCGTACACAGAATAAAAGAAGTTGCTCCCCGTGCCATTTCAACTCATTATCTTTTGCACAGAGAAATGCTCGCCGTAAAAGACAATGAACCTGGGCTTCACACGGTTATGAACACTGCCATAACCATCATGAACTTTGTTAAAGCAAAAGCCACAAACTCCAGACTCCAGATTGTTCACTGCAATCTGTGAGGAAGTAGGCATGGACCACCACTCCCTGCTAATGCATACAGAGGAGAGATGGTTGTCCCGCGGGAGGAAGTTCACACGCTTATTCAACCTGAGGGAGGAACTGTGTACATTCCTGTCGGAGAAGAAGCCTGATCTAGCAAAGTTATCGATTGATGAGAAATGGCTTGTTCAACTCAGCTATCTTACAGATATATTCAATGAAGTAAACAAGCTGAACAAAACGATGCAAGGTGCAAGCACAAATAGCATTTCCCAGTACGAAAAAGTTGAGGCATTCAAAAGAGAGCTCAAGTTGTGGAAAATTCGTGCTTTGTCAGGAATCACTGATATGTTCGAACAGATGCATGTGTTCATTCATGAGAGAAACATGAATTTCAATGAGATCAAATTACAGGTAACATTACACCTGTCAAAGATGTTAGACAAATTCAAGTTATTTTCCTGAACTAACTGAGGAGCAAGCTGCTTCTTACCGGTGGATTGTAAATCTCTTTACTGAGAACATTGAGACCAAGCTTCCAGAAGCATCACCATCCCAACTATTAGAAGAGCTCATTGACTTATCATCTGATAGCACCCTGCGAGCTCATTTCAATGCAATATCACTAGATATTTTCTGGGCTCAGTGTGTTGATGAGATCCCAGTATGTCATGATGCAGCAATGAAGGTGTTAAATACCATTCAGCACCACCTACCTGTGTGAGGCTGGCTTTTCAGCCATGACAGCACTGAAAACTAAATAAAGGTCAATGTTAAGCATTGAAGATGACACGAGTGTCTGTTTATCAAAGACATCCCCGCGTATTGAGAACATTATTGCTAGGCACCAGCAACAGGTCTCATATTAAGTACAGCTTGTATTTGGCGTCAAATGATAAAATCCGCAGGGATTAAGTGAAATTTTTGGTTGATTTATTTAATGCCACTTTATTATGATCATGTTTCAAAGGCAGTTAAACATGTTTGTTATTGACCAAGTAAACCTTTTATCTCCTCTTTAAACTGTTTTCAGAGGCCATTTTAGTTGTATCATGTTTGTACAATGAAAAAATCCACAGTAAGTTTTTATCTCATTTTTATGTTGAAAAGTCACTTCATAGAATTCTACCATGTTTCAAAGGCAGTTAAACTTTGTTGTTATTGATCAATTCAATATTTTGTTTTGACCTCTTGCAAATGTTTTCAGAGACCCTATGATTTGTATCATATTTGTACAATGAGAAAATCCACTTTTTAGGAAAAACACTTTTGAGAAAAATAAACACTTAATGAGAAAAACACCTTTTCGATCATTGCAAGCAAAATGTGGGGGTCCCGGGAATATTTTACTGGATGCAGGGGGTCCGCCGAGGTTAAAAGGTTGAGAAATCCTTCTTTAGATGACCGATAGTAACCTTAGTTTTCATTTTACTCCTGGCATATGCATAAAAGGACTTGGGATCTTTCTCAATATATTGGGCAATTTCACCTCAAAATGTCGTTGCGCTGATCTAATTTCCTAATTGGCCACATTTAGGGCTCTTCTATACAGTTAACCCTCACTTTACGCGGTTAATGTAACCCGGAGGGTCCCGCGTAAAGTGAGACACGCGTAAAGTGAATAACATAACATATGGGATTAATTGAAATGGAGTCCGGGCCGATCCCCAAACTCCACTTTTTGACGACACACAACTATGTTGTAGTAAAAATATTATCTTAACTTTATGATGGTATGCACACACAATTAATAATTAAGAGAAATATCAATAATATTAGGTTTTTTAACACTTACATTAGTAGAAAAAATGGCTGGGCACACGGGGATGGGCGGTTGGTTCCGAGGCAGAGGGCAGATTATTGGCCCTCACCTGTGTCACTTGTATCAATTGTATCACTATCCACCACAGAGGCTTGCAGGGCCTCTTTGTCAAACTCCCCAAAGTCCATATAAGTCCATATCCTCACCATAATTATCACTATCACTGACTTGGGCCGGCTGTGGTGGGTGGCGGGTGAAGAACTGGTAATGTTTTGATGACTGGGCGACCTTGTGCGCACCATGTTCGCGCAGCTTACACAACATGGCGGATGGCGGGAGGTTTGGATCCAAAAATGGCGCGGCTCGCCAGCCGCTCTCCGCGTAAAGGGGTACACGCACCGCGGAATGTGAGCATCCTGGGTTCCGGCAGGGCACCGCGTAAACGTGGAAACGCGGAATGCGGGACCGCGTAAAGTGAGGGTTGACTGTATACTATATAATCTGCATGATGCCGGAGTTCTAATATTTCTTCCACAACTGGCATTTTTTCTTGCAGGCTTCCCAAGATCTGTGATCCATCCACCTGGTCCCAATCCCTCTTCTCTGCGTTTTCCAGGGTATACATTCCTATACTGTTAACTCAAGGATTTCCATGAAGTTTTGCATTGATTTGTCTACGTCTGACTCCTCTCTAAAGTTTATCTCTCCTGAGCTGGTAATCTCCATGGTTAAAGTCATAGTATTCATCCGTAACTACTTTCTTTTGGCTATAAAAGATTATATTACATCTTAGTATATGGCAGTAGCTGGTAGAGTTAGTTTCTCCTTGACATGTACCTCATCCACCAGTTCTCAAGACAATCTTGAATTTTGTCTCTCGTTGTGGGTACCGACATGTGTTGAGTAAGGAATGAGTTTTGAATGAAATCAAGGTTATTCTTCTTGCTAATCTTGTGTGGTAAGATTCACTTTTTTTTCTCTCTCTTTTTTTTTTTACGGGGAATAGCCCACACGGGCACAGGTCATTGACACACAATGGGCCTAGGGGGCGAATAAATAAGAGAAAAAAAAAAGAAAAGAAAAAGACCATATTAATCTACACCACGAAGAGCCTGGAAAACCAGCTTCTTAAAGTGAGACAGATTGTAAGAGTGTGGAAACATAGAAGAAGGCAGAGCATTCCACAGTTTCGCTGTGAGGAAAGAAGGAAGTACTATAATGGGTTATTTTAGTGTGACCGACATCCATACAGAAACGGTGGGCACCGCGGGCAAGACGGGTGATAAAAGCCCACGGCCTTGCCGGCAGTACACAGGATGCCAAATCCACCGAACATTGCCCGTTAAAGTAACTGTAAAAGAGAGAGAGTGAAGCAACATTGCAGCAGAAAGAAAGGGAAGAAAGATTATCAACTAAAGGAAGAGATTTAATAAGACAAAATGCCTTTGATTCTACCCTATCAAACAGTTGTACAGAACAAGAGCCACCCCAGATATGAGAGCAGTACTCCAAGTTAGGACGAATGAATCCCTTATAAAATTGAAGCAACTGCTCAGGAGTGAAGTAGCTACGGCAACTGTACAGCATTCCCAGCTTTCGGGAGGCAGCTTTAACAATGTTGTGGATGTATGGTTTCCATGACATACTAGAGGAAATGGTGAGACCTAGCACATCTATTTTAGAATTTGGCAGAATGATTGTGTCCTGAAATGTGAATGGTGGGAGATCAACTAATTTGGAAAGTGTAATTGGTAAATACTGAGTTTTATTACTATTGAATTTAACCAAGTTTTTACCTCCCCATTCAGAGATGCTGTACAGATCTGCATTGATAGAGGTAATGATATCAGCTCTAGAAACAGATCTAGTTTCAGAATTAGGGGGAAGGGAAAAAGGTGAAGAAGAGTGAAGAGTAGAATCATCAGCATAAGAATGGATAGAATTAGTCGTAGTGTGAAGTAAATCATTGATAAAAAGAATAAAGAGAGTAGTTGAAAGAACAGAACCCTGTGGGACACCACTACTGATAAAGAAACAGCCAGAGGTCAATCCCTCAATGACAACTGCCATGGATTGGTTCTCAAGGAAGCTAGAAATTAGAGAAAAAAGTGGGGGAGAGAAACCATGAGAAGGAAGTTTAGAAAACATAGACTTGTGCCATACCCTGGCAAATGCTTTGGAAATGTCAAGGGCTAAGACAAAAATTTCCCCATAATCCCTAGTCTATTGTCTCATGATTTAAGTCTCTCATGATGAGGGCTTATGCTTTGGATGCTGTGTGGATGACTTTATGGGTATCTGCTACTTCCTCCTCCGAAGGTGAGTCAGCCCTATAGCACACAACTACTGTCAGTTATCAAATCACACAAAATAGATTTCGATGATCCCATTTAATTTAGCTCATCATTATTGGTTACTGTCAGGTGCTCCTTGACATACAATAGTACACTACCTCCTCATGTGGCCCTGTCTTTTCTGAATGGTGGATGATAACCAGGTAAATAAAATTCACCCTGCAACACATCTTCTCATACCCATGACTCGCTAATTCAAATGATGTTTTTGTGTCTGCATATGCCCTCACTAGACTTCTGGCATTTGTGTACCAACACTTGATTGGCCCAGTTTCTAGGACTGTCCTTTTTGAAGAAAATAATTCTAAAGCAACAGGAGATCTCGGAGTAGCAGTGGGCCCCAGAGGGAAGGCACATATGCCCACTAGCATGTGGATACGTCCTACCGCCTACCAACCATTGCCCCGCTGCCTTGCAGATTAACCTTGCTAGGTATAAGAATACGAAAAATCTGCAGTGGAGCCCTGCATCAGGCAGACACGCTTACAGATATCTAACAAGACTCTGACGACGGAATAGGTGACCACCATGGGAACCCAACGACTACACCGGCGGAAGAAGCCAATGCATGATGGACAGGCTAATAAGGGTAATATATATATATATATATATATATATATATATATATATATATATATATATATATATATATATATATATATATATATATATATATATATATATATATATATATATATATATATATATACCCACCTAAACCCCGACTTACGACTATACGGACTTACGTCCAATGGTACTTACGACCTGCTTTGACCGTACGTCCATACGGGACATACGACTGCGACCGCCGTGACCAAAAATTTTTTCAAATGACGCGCGCATTTTCTATACCGAAACGTTTCCGTCCCGGGCGAGAGGGAGGGATGGCTTGGGTCGCCTCGTGGCTGCACTCACTCAGTGGAGCGCTTTGTTTGTGTTTGGCTATCGTATCCTATACTGATCGCGCTGTGAACTTTCGTTATTATTGTATTTAATTGACTTTATAATGACTGGAAAGCGTAAAAGTGAGAGTGCTGGTGGTACTCCAAGGAAAAGGAGACAGGCAATTACTTTTGAGATGAAACTGAAGATAATAACACAGTATGAGAATGGAAAAACAGTAGCAACAATCTCACGCGACCTAGGTTTCTCACACTCGACTATATCCACTATTCTGAAGGACAAGGAACGTATTCGTGAAGTAGTGAAAGGAACAACACCTATAAAGGGAACTATAATAACAAAGAAAAGACAAGGTCCTATCCACGATATGGAAAAATTATTGGTGATATGGATAGAAGACCAGATACAGAAGCGTGTACCCTTAAGTGTTCTAACCATACAGGCTAAAGCAAGAAGCCTGTTCCAAAGCCTGAAGGAGCAGGCAGGAGATGAATGTGATCAAACCTTTACAGGAAGTCAAGGGTGGTTTGATAGATTTAAAAAACGCTACAGTCTACACAGTGTTAAGGTGAGTGGAGAGGCAGCTAGTGCCGATGTTGGTGCTGCCGAAGCTTTTAAGGAGGAGTTAGATGATGTGATTGTGGAAGGGAATTATTTGCCAGAGCAAATATTCAATGTGGATGAGACTGGATTATTGTGGAAACGCATGCCTGACCGGACATACATCCACAAAGAGGCAAAAAAAATGCCCGGATTCAAGGCATTCAAGGACAGAATTACACTTCTGTTGGGGGGGAATGTTGCTGGTTTCAAGCTAAAGCCCTTCATGATCTATCATTCAGAGAACCCCAGGGCTTTTAAACATGTCAGCAAGCACACACTGCCAGTGTTTTATCGCAGTAACAAGAAAGCCTGGATGACCCTAGTACTATTTGAGGATTGGTTCATGACTTGTTTCATTCCACGAGCCAAGGAGTATTGTCTGCAACAAAGGATTCCATTCAAGATTTTACTGATTTTGGATAATGCTCCGGGACACCCACCACACCTGGACGACATGCACCCTGATGTTAAGGTAGTCTACATGCCACCTAACACTACCTCTATCATCCAACCCATGGATCAAGGTGCTATTTCTGCCTTTAAAGCATATTATTTACGCACGACCTTCGCTCAGGCTGTTGCTGCTACTGAAGGTGAGAAAACGCTCAGACAGTTTTGGAAGGAGTACAACATTTTGTCATGTATAAAGAACATTAGTGCAGCATGGGATCAGGTTACAAAACATTGCATGAATGGAATATGGAAGAAAATCCTGAAAAGATATGTGAACAGTTTCAAAGGATTTAATGAAAGTGAAGTTATTTTGGATATTAGTAACAAGATAGTGGACTTAGGTAAACAGCTGGAGTTAGAAATTGATACTGAAGATGTTGGACAGTTGGTTGAAAGTGTAGCAGAAGAGCTCAGTAACGAGGATCTTATTGAACTAGATGCACAGAAAGTTGCAGAGGAAGAAGAGAGACAAAATGTAGAAGAAGAGCCTGCACCCCCCAAAAAGTTTTCAGTGAAACATATGGCAGAGGCATTTGCTACAATTAATAAAGGAATGCAAATGTTTGATGGCATGGATCAAAATTATGAGCGTTATGCCAAAGTTGACAGAATGATCCAAGATTCACTTGCTTGCTACAGAGAAATTTATAATGAAAAGAAAAAGAAAACTGTGCAGTCTAAATTGGACACCTATTTCAAGAAGTCCCCCAGTACTGGCTCCTCACGCCCCACCAGTGCTGCCTCTTCACTCCCTCAAGATGATCCAATACCTTCAACCAGCAAGTTACCACAGTACATAAACCTGTCTGAAGGAAGCGACATTGATGACCCACCCAGCCCTGTCTCCTCTTCTGCTTCTTCCAATTAATATAGTCTCCATGTATCCTGTAAATAGAAAATTATGGGGGCCCTGTGTGCATTCAGCTGACTACATTTAAGGTAAGTGCTCAGTCACACTGTATCCATTCCTCATTATTTATTACTTTTACTGTACTGTATCCATTCCTCATTATTTTTTACGTTTAGTGTACTGTATTTCATTGTAGATTTTTAAAAAAAATTTGAAAAAAAAAAATTTTTGAATTTTTTTTTTTTTGGATTTTATTTTTTATCTATATCGGACTTACGACCATATCGGACTTACGACCTGGATTTGGGTCCCTAACCCCGTCGTAAGTCGGGGTTTAGGTGTATATATATATATATATATATATATATATATATATATATATATATATATATATATATATATATATATATATATATATATATATATATATATATATATATATATATATATATATATATACACACACACAGTTGTACCCCACTTAACGCGGTCAATAGAACCCAGAGGGTCCCGTGTTAAGTGAAATCCGCGTTAAGTGAACAACAGAACATATGGGATTAATTCCAATAGAAACCAGCCCGACCCCCAAACTCCACTTTTTGAAGACCATAACTATGTTGTAGTAAAAATAACATCTTAATTTTATGATGGTACATGCACACAATTAATACTTAAGAGAAATAGAGAAATACAGTCGCCAAGTTAATGTCCATTCAAATAATGGACTCAACTCCCTCCCCCTCTCACACTACACTGCCGGCTCTTCCCTCTCTGAGAAATTTTGGGGGGAAAACCAGGTATAGTAATAAATAATTCCTCAAACTAAAGTTAGGATAATATAATTGACATTGCTGGATTCCTTGTAAGACCAGGAATATTTTGAATACAAATGTCATATATTTTTCACAAAAGATAACATATTTACTCAGAATAAACTTTACATCTAAAATTTGTATGTCTAATGCAAAATCTATGATGTTTATATTCAAAATGATCACCAAATTGTAAGAATTCCAGCAATGTAAATTATATTCTGGCCGGATAATTTGTATGAATTTTATGAGCTAAAACAAATATCTTCAGTTAATAAAAAAAAAAAATATTCTTCACTGTAACAGATGGTCGGTCGGTCCCTCCCTCCCCCCCACCAACCGTCTCACCAGATGTGTGGCAAAACCAGAATATTTACCTTTTAGTAATAAATAAGACCTCAAACTAAAGTTAGGATAATATAATTGACATTGCTGGATTCCTTGTAAGACCAGGAATATTTTGAATATAAATGTCATATATTTTTCACAAAAGATAACATATTTACTCAGAATAAACTTTACATCTAAAATTTGTATGTCTAATGCAAAATCTATGATGTTTATATTCAAAATGATCACCAAATTATAAGAATTCCAGAAATGTAAATTATATTCTGGCTGGGTAATTTGTATGAATTTTATGAGCTAAAACAGGCAGTCAGGCAGGGCGGCGGGTGGGGCGAATCTAAAAATAGCTCTCGAGCCGGACACTCACCGCTTATATGTGGAAAAAACCCGCGTTAAGTGAAAGTTCAGCTCTAACGAGGCACCGCGTATATGGTAAAACGCGTATATGGTAAAACGCGTATATGGTAAAACGTCTCTCTCTCTCTCTCTCTCTCTCTCTCTCTCTCTCTCTCTCTCTCTCTCTCTCTCTCTCCAGGCATTGCAACACTTGCACAAATGGATCAGGTAAAGGGAGAGCCAAGATGTGTGGTTGCAGCCAGTGCTCCTGCCTCACCACTTATATCAACTCAAGCACAGCCATCATGCAGCTCGTCATGCTCCTAATCATCAGTAAAACCCCTATACCTCCTTACGTCCTATGGCGACAGACAAGTGCCAACAACGACAGGCAGAGATGACTGCCGGGTGTCTCTAGTCACGACTCTCCACATCGGCGGCACAGATAAGATGGTCGTTTATGCGTTGGGATCTAGGCAGCAGTGCAATCCAGTCCTGTCTGCGCAAGTGAGCAGCCCTTTCGAGAAGCCACTCTGCTCACCCCACATGGGGAGGGGCTAGAAAAGGTGCCCTATACATAACCTGCCTAAAAACCAACCTGACTGGGCAACCACACCCAGTAAGCCAGTAAGGTCATCCTTATGTGGTTTAAAACACAAACAAAAACAAACTAAACAACCTCTTATGGTTGCTGCATGGAATGGCAGGATCCTTCTGGATACTGGCACAAATGAGCATCCTAAAAGAAGAACGGTCCTTGTGGCAAAAGAGCGGTCTAGGTATAACATCAACATTGCAGCAGTTAGTGAGTCCCGGCTCCTAGACGAGGGTCAACTCACAGAACTGGCAATACCTTCTTCTGGAAGGGTAAGCCTGCTGCAGAGAGACACCGCATTTATGGAGTTGGCTTTGCCATCCACGAACGCATCCTACACAGGCTAACTGAAATGCCTTTTGGGATCAACGAGCGCCTCATGATGCTCCAAGTCCCACTGAATCACTCACGTCATGCCTTCTTCATCAATGCATATGCCCTAACACTGGATGCAGAGGATGACATCAAGGAGGCCTTTTACGCTGACCTCGACAGAGTGCTAACCTCTATCCCCAGAGAAGATAAGGTTGTGCTCCCCGGTGACTTCAATGACAGAGTTGGCAGAGAACCATAGGGAGAAATGGACTAGGCAAGTGTAATCCCAACAGCCAACACCTCCTCAGCAAGTGTGCTGCACACAACCTCACTATCACCAATACCTTGTTTAGGTAGGCCGACAAGTTCAAGGGTTAGTGGCAACACCCACGATCCAAACACTGGCATCTCATTGACTACATCATTGTTAGAGAAAGAGATCGCCGAGATGTTGTCATCACCCGAGCCATGCATGGCTCAGACTACTGGGACACTGATCATCGGCTTGTCAGAGCCAAACTCTCACTTCATGTCGCCCCAAAATGGCAAAGGCAGCAAGCCTCTAGTAGAAGTTTTAACACTAACCATCTGGAGGATCCAGCTCGAACATGGGCTGACAAACAACCCAAATCCCAGAGCCGAATGGGATTTTCTCGACACTGTCATGATTAAAACCTGCAGAGAGACCCTCGGCCAGATAAAAAAATACACTAGAACTGGTTTGATGAAAATGACCCGGCAATCAATGTACTCGTCGATGATAAATGTTCTGCTTTAACTGACTGGTAAAACAATTCTTAGTCTCGAACCAAAGCTGATGCCTTCCGCAAGAAGAAAGCGGCAGCTCAGCGGGAACTTCGCAATCTAAAGAATGACTGGTTTAAAAATAAAGCATGTGAAGCACAAAAATTTGCAGATAAGCACAAGATGCGTGAATTTTTCAATTCCACTAAAACATTATATGGGCCAATCACTCATGGTGCAGCTCCCCTACACTCATCTGATGGTAACTCCCTAATTGAAGACGATGAAGGCATCCTTTAGCGCAGGAAAGAGCACTACCGTTCACTGCTTAACCAAAACACCGATGTGGATGTCCTGACTACTCAGCAGGTCCCTCAGCATCCAGAGCTGAACCACCTCAGCTATCCTCCATCCCTGGATGAGGTAGCTACTGCCATCAAACAGATGAAAAATAACAAAGCCTCAGGGCCTGATGGAATCCCAGCTGAGGTGTGTAAAGCAGGAGGACCTCTGCTCACCAGCCGTTTCTACTCTCTCCTGGATAATATATGGGAAAAGGAAGAAATCTCCTAAGCTCTTAAAGATGCTTCCATTGTCAATATTTACAAGAACAAGGGAGACCGGTCAGACTATGTCAACTACCGTGGGATCTCGCTGCACACCGTAGCTGGCAAGATTATCGCCCGCGTTCTCCTTAACAGACTTCTTCCTGAGGCGGAAAACTTCCTCCCTGAATCTTAATGTGGCTTTAGACCATCACGTGGCACCACTGACTTGATTTTTGCTGCCCATCAGATATAGAAAAAGTGCAGAGAACAGCGTCGTGACCTGTACCTGGCTTTCATTGACCTAACCAAGGCCTTCGATTCGGTCAACAGAGAAGCCCTCTGGTGGACCCTCAGCCGTTTTGGTTACCCACCAAAATTCATCGCCATTGTGAGGCAACTCCATGGCATGAACGGCAGTGTCCTGCACAATGGCACCCAGTCTGAGTTCTTTCCCATCCAAATCGAGGTTAAACAAGGGTGTGTACTGGCACCAATTCTCTTTTTTATTTTCTTGGCTACCTTCCTTTCTCGTGCCAGTGCCAAGTTAGCCGGCAGGGTGGACATCGAGTACCGGATGAAGGGTCTTTTCAACATAAGACGACTCGAGGCAAGAACAAAGGTGTCGGCAGTTTCCATTACTGAACTTCAATATGCAGATGACCTCACCACTTGTCGTTCACACTGAACGCAACCTAAAGAAGACCCTGAACACCTACGCAGAAGTGTATGCACACTTCGGCCTTGAGGTGAATGTATGTAAGACTCAGATTTTCTTTCAGCCTGCCCCTGGTTCAGACACACTTTCACCATCCATCCAGCTTAACACTACTATCCTCTCTAATGTTACCCACTTTCTGTATCTTGGCTTCCACCTGTCCACCAACACGGACATCGATGAAGAGATTCAGCATCGTATCAGATGTGCATCTCAAGCCTTTGGTAAACTCCGAAACTGTGCCTTCAGCTGTAGGGAGCTGAAATTATCTACAAAGTTACACGTATATCGAGCAGTGGTCCTCCCCACCCTGCTATATGGCAATGAGACATGGGTCACATACAGGAGGCACCTCAAGGCACTTGAAAACTTTCACCAACGTTGTTTACGTTCCATCCTTCGAGTTTGCTGGGAAGACAAGAGAACAAATGCCAGTATTCTTGCTGACACCAACTGTAGAAGCATCGAGGCTACCATTATCCATGAACAACTACACTTGACAGGCCATGTTACCCACATGGACAACAGTAGACTGCTATAGCAGCTACCTTATAGTCACCTAACGAATAGAAAAGGTAACTATGGAGGGCAACTGAAAAGGTATAAGGATAGTCTTAAGACAAACCTGAAAAAGTGCCAACTCGACCCCCTCACCTGAGAGACGGATACTCCACACCAGGTGTCAATGCTTTTGAGCTAGCCCGACTGCATGGTGAGGCAGACAAGCGCCAATGATGGAAAGACGCTGTCGCTGCCCCTCCCGCACTAGATGTAGCCCTCCACATGTGCAGCATCTGTGATCAACACTGCAAGTCCCGTATCGGCCTCTTTAGTCACCTCAGAACTCACCAACATAGGTGACATTCTTAATAACTCATACCATTGTATTATAGCTGGATGATAGTCATACTCAATTCCGAGTGACAGCAAAGTAGTAAGTAGTAGTATTACTAAAAGCTACAGTATGCATTTTATAAAATCATTTTCAGTTGGTTCACCAGTTGCCCCTGGTACACTATCATGATATATACAGAAGGTAAAACTGCTGGACCATCCAGCATTTTCATGTGTTAAGTAGATTGTCAAATGATGTTACTCTGCATTCAAGAGAAATTAATCACTGATTATTTCAATTACAAAGACAAACAACCATATTTATCTGAATAACCCGACAATAGGAAAGAAGTGAAGGTGGGTTCCACGGACCAGGATTCTTCATTTGGAGAAGTACAGATACAACATGCTGTACACATGGTAGCAGTATGGCTGACACAACCATTAACCTCCTTCACAGTTGCATAAACCAGGGACACTAAGTACAAAAGGGGGTGCATTTACAGGGGCTCGTCATATAAACATTCCACAAATCATTATATTGAGATATTTGTTTTAATATTGTTTTAGTTTGATTCCATTGTATGATTACTATTGTGAGTTTCCTTCTGCTGAATGCAAACAAAAACATGGCTGCCACACTGAACAAAACCTGATGAGCTTCTGCAAACGCACTAGTGAAGGGGACAGTACATGGGGAAAATCCTCTGGGCCCCCCACATTTAGGGGCTCCCCACAAAAGTTGACCATATCTTTAATATAGGTGTAAGAACCTTTAGCTCTAGGAGTCAGGGCCATTAGATATAGTGAGAAAACAAGTTTAGAGGTTTTTTTTTCATTAGTAGGTAATAGGTTACCGTACATCGTAGGATTTTCTGTAAATTTTCCATTAGTTTTTATAATTTGAATCACACGCACCCAGCACCTTGGTGACTGTCTGGTGGTGAATACAGTAACAAAAATGTAAGCACGAAACTCAAGTTTCAGGCAGCCACTTGTTGCTCATGATTTTGCTCCACTGATTTTTACATTTGTCTTTTATATTGGATGCCTAATTTTATAGCTCATTCTAGAGAGATTTAATTTATATTTTCAATCAAATGTCATAATTTAATGCAATGTTCTACTACAAGAATATTATTGTTGACCATTCAGGATCATTCTCCAGGAATAATACCATGACTCATGGTACTGTTCCTTGGTAATAAACCCGAATGCAGGTATGCAATGGAAAATTATTATTTACAGCGAGCAATGTAAAGCTTACTTTATCATGATATACAGTACAGGTACTCCTCGACTTAGGAGGAGTATTTTCTAGTTCCGACATTAGTGATCGCGCTGTTTGCTGACAAAATTTTTGTTTGTAATTCCCTTTAAAATGGCTGGCAAGCGTAAAAGTGAAAGTTCTTGTGGTGCTGAGAAGAAAAAGTGACACCCATTTTAGAATTTCTATGTATTACTTTCGCATTTTTGACTTACCACCTGGTCGTCGGGACGGAACCGCGTCATAAGTCGAGGAGAGATTGTATATGCAGTCAAGGCTGGTGCATGTTGAAGAGCAACAACAAACACTACTGTAGGCTGTGCAAAGAAGATGGTTACCTATGGCAGCAAATTTTTTAGGTGGAAAAAATTTAACTAAAGAAGAAAATAAGTTCATAGTTAAACTCTAGAACATTATGCTTCACTTCATGAATCTTAACCTTTTTATACTTATTTTCATAAAATACAAATCACAGATAATTCCTACCTCAATCCCATAAATATGAAGGGTATGGAACATCTGACGTACATCGAGTAAAGCTGTGTGAAGATGGGCATGCTCTGAGCTGACTCGTCCCACTGCCCGCATCACCACAGTCAGTGATGCCATGTCGTCTGGACTCTGATGAAGCGCAGTATTCACGGCCTGGCAACATTTAAAATAGGTGTAATATATTCCTACATAAAGTGAGAGATACTTGTCCATCTATCAACAAAGTTCCGTTCCTTCCACAGTGTATGGGATGAAACTAGCATAAAAAAAGACATTACAACAATTAATTAGCTTTTGTTAAATGAAAACTTAAATTACCACACTCCAGTAAAGCCTCAAATAACGATGGTAATGTGTCCTCCAATATTGCAGTGTAAGGTGAATCATCATATCGCGAATCATTAATTACCATTAAAATAAAGCAATAATAACGAGATGCATTCCCAAGTGTGACATTTTCATATCTTTTGTGTGGCTTTTTACCCTCTTTTCCCCCCAAGACAATACAATTAATGAAAATTGAAAACTATATTCTTTAAATAATGTTTCTGAATGCACCTTATACAGTTGGTCCTCACATTACGCGGTTAATGTAACCCGGAGGGTCCCGCGGAAAGTGAGGAACGCGTAAAGTGAACAACATAACATATGGGATTAATTGAAATGGAGGTCCAGGCCGATCCCCAAACTCCACTTTTTGACGACACACAACAATGTTGTAGTAAAAATTTTATCTTAACTTTATGATGGTATGAAAAAACAAGTAATATAGAAGAGGTTAGGTTAGGAAAGATAAAGGTTAACATAGGAAAAATAAAGAATAGGTTAAAAAACTAAAAATTTTGTGTAACACTTACGGTAGTAGAAGAGATGGGTCGGCATACGGGGATGGAGGCTGGTTCCGAGGCAGAGGGCAGATTACTGGCCCTCAGGTGAATCACCATTACTAGGTGAATCATCATCACTGTCACTTACAGTTGTCAGGGCTTCCCTGACAAATCCCTCAAAGTCAACTTCACTGTCACTATCACTGGCTTGGGCTGGCTGTGGTGGGTTGCGGGTGAAGAAATCTGTTATGCTTTGCTGACGGCTGGCGTTGATGTTGTCGTGATACACCTTGATGTACGGCTCCATAGCCTGCACCAGCCGGTTATGGAAGACTTCATAGCGGTCATCGTCATTGTCGCGGGAAAGGAAGGACTTCATCTTCTCTGCACACTCCATGGCACCCTTAATATCACTATGACTTAAATTGTGTTCTTCGGAGACTGACGCACCTTCTTCCTCCTCTTCACTGACGTGTTCTTCTTCCATCATCTCGTCGGCAGTCACTTCAGGATCTCTGATCACCTCCAGGATGTCGTCGTTGGTGGTCTCGGAGAAGCCTGGAACTGTAACAGTCTGCGCAGCTTCTCTGGCAAGGTCCACTGCTACTGCAACATTCTGAACCTCACCAGTCACAGATTGACTCCTCCTCTCACCTGGTATTCCATGCAACACATGTCTCCATGCGTGACGAATTGTAGCAATAGACAGCTGATCCCATGACTCCACCAAGATGTCCACAGCTTTCTTGATGTTAAATACTCTCCAGAATTGTTTGAAGAGTATTTTTTGCTGTTCTAACCGTTGTTCCTCATCTTCGTCGCTCTTGCTATCGGTGGTGGTGTCACTCAGGTCACGCAACTCTTCCCTGGTGTTGGTGTAGTCGTTCAGGAGCTGGAATTTTTTTGTTGAGAATGCAGCTTTCACATTGCAAATCAACTCCTGGTCCATGGGCTGTAATATAGACGTAGTGTTGGGAGGAAGGAAGACCACTTTTACGTTGGGGTGACGATCTAACAGTAGGGGCGAGTGTCCTGGTGCGTTGTCCAGCAGTAACAAAATATTAAATGGGACATTCTGTTGCTCACAGAATTTCTTTACATCGGGAACAAAACAGTCATCAAACCAGGAGAGGGACAGTGTAGAGAACATCCATGCCTTACGTGCTGTCAGCCAGTGGACATTTAGCTTGGTCATGTCCATGCTCTTGTAGGCGTGCGGCTTGCGTGCTGTGTGGATCACCGATAACTTGAGCTTACAGGTACCGGAGGCATTGGTGGCAAACAGGACGGTGATGCGTTCCTTCTGCATTTTCCGGCCCCGAATCCTGCTGGCATTCTTCACAATGTAGGACTTGGAAGGTAGTTTTCTCCAGAAAAGACCAGATTCGTCCATGTTAAACACCTGGTCGTCACTGTACTGTCCTTCCTCCATAATCTCACGTAAAAACGGAGGAAATTCCCGAGCCGCAGCACGATCAGCACTCGCTTCTTCACCACCAATGTTTATATTGGTGATCTTGTTCCGGATCTTAAACCTCTGTAACCACACAGAGGAAGCAGTAAAGGGTTTGGGCTCTGTAATTCCCATCTTTCGTGCCACTGCCATGTACAGTTCACGTGCGTAGTCCTTCACAGAGCGCGTGTCGACCGCCATGTTCCGTCACGCCTGACGCACCAAGTACCTCACAAGTAATTTTTCTGTCTTGAGAAGCACCTGGTTGTGAAAATACTTGATCATAGAAGCACCTGCAGACTTTGTGATTTTCATGTGCTCTTTGATCTTGGCTGCATCCTTCTTGATCGTGCAAATCGTAGATTCGTTGACGCCATGCTGGCGCGCGAGATCAACTTGCCGTGTTCCTTTCTCCAAATCTTGAATAATTTGGTACTTCACCTCGTAGCTTAAGGAACGTCGTGTCTTCTTTGGCTTAGTGCCGCTGGGTCCAGGTAAGGAAAGGTTTTCCTCTGGGGGTTGTGGTCCGGCGGAAGCCATTTTACGGAACAATGGATGCGCGTTAACACGGAGTGGCCTTGAGGGATGAAACTGTCGCGGCTAGGTCAAGCGTCGTCTTTCCTCCCTCCCTCCCTCCCCCGGGTGGACACGTCATAATACTTTAAGCCAATTACAGCTAGCAGCAGAGGAGGATAGGGATGCATGGCCAATCACAGGTCTTGTACGTCATATGACGTCAGTGATAACGCAACAAAGACACACTGCGCAACCTTACCACGCCGCTTGCCCAAGCGGAGGGAGGAGGAGGGAGGAGGAGGGAGAGGCAGGCAGGTGGGCAGGCGGGTGGAGCGTGGGTAAAATCTAAAAATAGCGTCGCGCCGGACACTCCGCGTAATGGCGTTCGCGACCGCGGAATGTGAGAATGTTAGGTTCTGGCAAGGCACCGCGTTAACGGTGAAACGCGGAATGCGGGACCGCTTAATGTGAGGACCAACTGTACAATATAAATTAATATTAATATGGTCACACAAGAGGTGGGAGGCCATTGTTTTCGTTAGTGTTTACAGCCGGGAGTCCGGGACGATAGTTCTATATGAGAAAATGAAGAAAATAAGAACCTGGTTGTAGCTGTAGTAAAATTAATGTAAAAAAAAAATATATACAGTGGTCCCTCGGTTAATGAGCACAATTTGTTCCACAGATTCGTTCGTTAACCGAATCCATTATTTCAATGGGATATTGGGTAATTGGTCCAGCTCACAAAAAAGTACATACAAAGTAAAGCCAAAAATGCATAAAGTCAGAAACACTCCAAAAATTCCCCTAAATCGCCCTTAAATCACTATACAGTATTTCCCCGCTTTACACGTTTGTTTTTTTACGCGTTTCCACGTTCATGCGGTACCCTGCCAGACCCGGAATGCTCACTTTACGCGGTACATGTACTCTTTTACTCACGAAGCAGCGAGGGCAGGGTGAGCACAAGGTCGCCCAGTCATCAAAACATTACCGAGTTCTTCACCCGCCACCCACCACAGCCGGCCCAAGTCAGTGATAGTGGGGATATGGACTTATATGGACTTTGAGGGGTTTGACAAAGAGGCCCTGCAAGCCTCTGTGGTGGATATTGATACAATTGATACAAGTGATGCAGGTGAAGGCCAATAATCTGCCCTCTGCCTCGGAACCAACACCCCATCCCAGTGTGCCCAGCCATCTTTTCTACTAATGTAAGTGTTAAAAAACCTAATATTATTGATATTACTCTTAATTATTAATTGTGTGTGCATACCATCATAAAATTAAGAATTTATTTTTACTACAACGTAGTATTGTGTCTGAAAAAGTGGAACAGTTGTGTTAGAATTTTTAGAATTTCTGTTCAGAGTTAAAGGCCTTCAATGATAGACAATTGCATCTTATAAATCAGCGTTGGTTGACCCTCTGGCTTGGGGTTTTAATATTACTTTGAGCCCAAGGATTTATCAAATGATAAGATCGTCCTTTTTCATTCAGAGACCTCCTCGACCCAAGAGAATCCCGCCTTGGTCTCTGGAAAAAGTTACTAATCTTCTTATGGGGCCTAATTACAATATAAATCTGAACAGGGATAAATTACTCCAGAAGGCAGCTTTCCTTCTAGCAATAGCAACGGGAATGAGAATCAGTGAACGGATTTCAATTTCCAGTAATCCATCATTATTGGTATTTTCTGAATAGGATATTATCCTTTTTCCTATGGAGATCCTAAGAAAAAATGAAAGGGAAGATTTCCAAGCTCAACCTATTAGGATAAAACATCTAATGGATGAAACAAGGGTTCCTCATATTGTGTCCAGTTAAAAATCTTCAGGAATGGTTAACCAGATTCCCTAATAGAGGCCCCTATGTTTTCTCATCAAGGGATGGTAAGAAATTATCTCCTAGTCAATTGACAAAATCCTTATCTCAATTAGTGAATCAAGCAGACCCTGGCAAGAAATTTTTGGCACATGCCACTAGGAAATATGCAGGGTCTGTGGCCTTTCTGTGGCATACGAGTCTCAGTCAGATCAAGGAAATGGGCTTTTGGAGATCTTCAAAAACTTTCAAAGACAGCTATCTTCATCTATCTGTGAGAGATGCTTCAAATGTGGTGGTGTTGGGTTCCCCTCCCCCACCTAGTCAATTTCCACTACCAGGACCTTCTTCCTCATTGGAATAAAGTGAGTATCCTTTTTGAGTAAATTATCATTTTACCTTCCGGTAAACGTTCCTAATTTTGGAAATGTTCAAAACGGTTTATAATATAATCGGGACCTCAGTCAGCGGAGCCTTGTATGCAAAGTCACCTCCGTCTCCACCTCCTGCTTGGGTATTCTTGCTGACATTGCTTTCACCTTGATCAAAAAGCCGTTTTTTTTTCTAAAAACCAGTTTTTGTGATATAGCTCGAATGCGACGTCCATAACCCACCCATCTCCACCACTCGAGAGTTGACTTTTAATTACTGCTCTCTCTGAGGCAACAGATGAGGTTCGTGATACGCATAGTGGGGAGTGAAGGAGGGGTTTGAGAATTGCAATTAAATGCCAGGTAGCGACGTGTCCTCCTAACATTACTTAAGTAATTATTAGATGTTTTAATTGCCTGTATGATGGCCTGGCGAATTGGATAGGAATTAACATACCTAGGTAGCATTTGCTGACGTCGTATTCGAGCTATATCACAAACTTTTTTAGAAAAAAACGGCATTTAAAAAAAAAAAAAAATACAATGAAATACAGTACAGTAAAAGTAATAAATAATGAGGAATGGATACAGTGTGATTGAGCACTTACCTTTAATGTAGTCAGCTGAATGCACACGGGCTCCCCATAATTTTCTATTTACAGAATACATGAAGACTATATTAATTGGATAAAGCAGAGGAGGAGACAGGGCTGGGTGGGGTCATCAATGTCACTTTCTTCAGACAAGTTTATGTACTGTGGAAACTGGCTGGTTGAAGGTATTGGATCATCTTGAGGGAGTGAAGAGGCAGCACTGGTGGGGCGTGAGGAGACAGCACTGGGGGACTTCTTGAAATAGATGTCCAATTTAGACTGCACAGTTTGTTTTTTCTCATTATAAATCTCCCTGTAGCAAGCAAGTGACTCTTGGACCATTCTGTCAACTTTGGCATAACGCTCATAATTTTGATCCATGACATCAAACATTTGCATTCCTTTATTAATTGTAGCAAATGCCTCTGCCATTTGTTTCACTGAAAACTTTTTGGGGGGTGCAGGTTCTTCTACATTTTGTTTCTCTTCTTCCTCTACAATTTTCTGTGCATCTAGTTCAATAAGATCCTCGTTACTGAGCTCTTCTGCTACACTTTCAACCAACTGTCCAACACCTTCATTATCAATTTCTAACTCCAGCTGTTTACCTAACTCCACTATCTTGTTACTAATATCCGAAATAACTTCATTTTCATTAAATCCTCTAAAACTGTTCACATATCTTTTCAGGATTTTCTTCCATATTCCATTCATGCAATGTTTTGTAACCTGATCCCATGCTGCACTAATGTTCTTTATACATGACAAAACGTTGTACTCCTTCCAAAACTCTTGGAGCATTTTCTCACCTTCAGTAGCAGCAACAGCCTGAGCAAAGGTCGTGCATAAATAATACGCTTTAAAGGCAGCAATAGCACCTTGATCCATGGGTTGGATGATAGAGGTAGTGTTAGGTGGAATGTAGACTACTTAACATCAGGGTGCATGTCGTTCAGGTGTGGTGGGTGTCCCGGAGCATTATCCAAAATCAGCAAAATCTTGAATGGAATCCGTTGTTGCAGACAATACTCCTTGGCTCGTGGAATGAAACAAGTCACGAACCAATCCTCAAACAGTGCTAAGGTCATCCAGGCTTTCTTATTACTGTGATAAAACACTGGCAGTGTGTGCTTGCTGATATGTTTAAAAGCCCTGGGGTTCTCTGAATGATAGATCATGAAGGGCTTTAACTTGAAACCAGCAACATTCCCCCCCAACAGAAGTGTAATTCTGTCCTTGAATGCCTTGAATCCTGACATTGTTTTCGCCTCTTTGTGGATGTATGTCCGCTCAGGCATGCGCTTCCACAATAATCCAGTCTCATCCACATTGAATATTTGCTCAGGCAAATAATTCCCTTCCACAATCACTTCATCTAACTCCTCCTTAAAAGCTTCGGCAGCACCAACATCGGCACTAGCTGCCTCTCCATTCACCTTAACATTGTGTAGACTAAAGCGTTTTTTAAATCTATCAAACCACCCATGACTTCCTGTAAAGGTTTGATCACATTCATCTCCTGCCTGCTCCTTCAGGCTTTGGAACAGGCTTCTTGCTTTTGCCTGTATGGTTAGAAGGCTTAAGAGTACACGCTTCTGTATCTGGTCTTCTATCCATATCACCAATAAATTTTCCATATCGTGAATAGGACCTTGTCTTTTCTTTGAAATTATAGTTCCCTTTATTGGTGTTGTTCCTTTCACTACATCACAAATACGTTCCTTGTCCTTCAGAATAGTGGATATTGTCGAGTGTGAGAAACCTAGGTCACGTGAGATTGTTGCTACAGTTTTTCCATTCTCATGCTGCATTATCATCTTCATTTTCATCTCAAAAGTAATTGCCTGTCTCCTTTTCTTTGGAGCACCACCAGCACTCTCACTTTTACGCTTTCCAGTCATTATAAAGTCCATTATATACGATAATAATGAAAGTTCACAGCGCGATCAGTATATAGGATACGATAGCCAAACACCAACTAAGCGCTCCACTGAGTGAGCGTGCCCACGCGGCGACCCAGCCGCACCACGCTCTCGCCCGGGACAGAAACGTTTCAGTATAGAAAATGTGCGCATCATTTGAAAATATTTTTGGTCACAACTGCCGCGGTCGTATGTTCTGAAGGTCGTAAGTACCGATGGACTTAAGTCCATGCACTCGTAAGTCGGGGACTACCTGTATGGTGTCGGCGAATGCCCAAAAAAGGGTAGTCTGGCATTCGGCCCAGTCTCTATTTCAATTAATCCCATATGTTCTGTTATTTTATTTACGCGTTTCGCTTTATACACGGACCTCCATGGGATTAATTAGGCGGATAAACCCAGACTATACTGTACTTAAAATATACATATGGTAATAATTTTTTTACATTAATTTTACTACAGCTACAACCAGGGTCTTATTTTCTTAAGTTTTATATGAGGCTTCTAGCGTAGGAGGGACGAACTCGCCAAATCATAGTTTTGAGTAAAAGCACAAAAAAGTTTTTGAACTGTAAAATCACAGCGCTTTACGAAAACAACGGGGAGTAGAGATGAACTTGCCACTTCCTGTCATCACAGATGGAAAGATAAAGCCTGGAAAATTCCAAAACCATAGAAAACAGATTTTTTGGGACTGGCGAGTTCGTCCCTCCTACGCTAGACGCCTCATATGTAAAACCAGTCAGTCACATGTGTAAACATTAACAAAAACAATGCCATCTCATCTCCTCTTGTGTGTTTTAATATTCTATGTATTATTAAAGAATTGTATTGTTCATTTTGTACACACAAACATTAATTCAATCAAATAGACATTCAGTAATAAACAAAAATAAATCGTTTGGACATAAGAGAAATGACACGGTTTCCACGATTATGCACGTATAAAAGTTGGCCTTCTGCTGTCTCACTTTTTTCTTTACCATCAGTGGTTACTTCTACTGCACCTTCATTAAATAACATTAATTAAAAGAAACATATGTCATTAAAAACGGGTGAAGTACCAGAATCCTGGATGATGGCGAATGTGATACCGATTTTCAAGAAGGGACAAAGATCCCTGTCTTCTATCTACCATCCAATCAGTTTAACATTAATTATAGGCAAATCAGTTGATGGCAGATATAATTATGATGTGATTTACCTCGAATTTAGCAAAGCCTTCAACACAGACTCCCACAAGAGACTAATACATAAAGTGGAAGATCGTGAAATTAGAGATATTCTAAATTGGATTAGGGTGTGGTTACAGGACAAAACAGTAATACCCCGATTTACGCAGTCAATTGAACCCACAGAGGTCCGTGTAAAACGAGAAACGCGTAAATGGAATAACAGAACATATGGGATTAATTGAAATAGAGACTGGGCCGACTCCCAAACTCCACTTTTTCCAACACAATACCTATGTTCTAGTAAAAATAACATCTTAATATTATGATGGTAAGCGCACACAATTAATATTTAAGAGAAATACAGTCGCCAGGTTAATGTCCATTCAAATAATGGACTCAACTCCCTCCCCCTCTTCTCACACTTACTGGCTCTTCCCTCTCTGAGAAATGTTTAGGGGGGAACACTAGATTTTAAGGTATAGTAATAAATAATACCTCAGACTAAAGTTAGGACAATATATAGTTCACATTGCTGGATTCCTTGCAAGACCAGGAATATTTTGAATATACACGTCATATATTTTGCACAAAAGATAACATATTTGCTCTGAGTAAACAAAATTCTTACATTAGATCTAAAATTTGTATGTCTAATGCAAAATCTATGATGTTTACATTCAAAATGATCATCAAATTGTAAGAATTCCAGCAATGTAAATTATATTCTGGCCAGGTAATTTGTATGAATTTTATGAGCTAAAACAAATATCTTCAGTAAATAAAAAAAATATACTTCACCCAGACACTATCTGTCAATCAAAATACCCCACCTCCGGCTCCCCCCCTCTTCCCACGCTCGCTGGGTCCCTCCCTCCCTACCAGAGAAACGTTTGGGTTAAAACAGTATATTTACATTTTTGGTAATAAATAATACCCCAGACTAAAGTTAGGATAATATAATTGACATTGCTGGATTCCTTGCAAGACCAGGAATATTTTGAATATACACGTCATATATTTTGCACAAAAGATAACATATTTGCTCTGAGTAAACAAAATTCTTACATTAGATCTAAAATTTGTATGTCTAATGCAAAATCTATGATGTTTACATTCAAAATGATCATCATATTGAAAGAATTCCAGAATCGTAAATTATATTCTGGCCGGGTAATTTGTATGAATTTTATGAGCTAAATAAAAAAATTATACTTCACCCACGTATATGAGTAGATGCGCCGCGTAAAGTGGGAATTACGGTTCTGGCAGGGTATCGCGTAAATGTAGAAACGCGTAAAAAAACCCGCGTAAAGCGGGGTATTACTGTACAGTAGTCCCTCGGTTAACGAATGGTTCGATTAACAAAATTTTGGTAAACGAATTAGTTCCCATAAGGATCTTCAATTCTGTTAATGAAATCCTTACGATAAACACATTTTGTTGTGAGTATCAGCTGATCAGCTAGTCCGCTAATACAGTAATCTGTTCTATGTTTACATTTGTTTCCAGTGGAGTAAATGTCAAGAATGTTGTGTTCATGAATAATTTTGCATTTTTTACATTAAAATTATTGGTCATTCTAAAATTTAGCCATCCAAGCTCCGGCTAGAAAAAGTTTTTCAACTATTATTTTTGGCTAGACAGATGTAACTTTATTCATTTATTGAAACTCATTTACATGCACACACTGTCCTAAGGGCAAAGCTGTAATGTACAGGCATCCCCTGCGTTACGGAAGGGTTCCGTTCCTGGAAAATTGACCGTATCGGGAAATTCCATAACTCGAAACCTATTTTCCTATTGACTTCCATTATTAAACTGGAGATACGTTCCTAAGGAATTTTTTCGGCCCCAAAAAAGTAATTCAAGCACTTTTATTAATGAAAATAAACATTTATAAACACATACAATACAGTACATTAAATAATTTATTATATACCTTCTTAAAACACCAAGTTTAATATCCAATGTAATGCCTTTGCGGCTTGTTTTTGCACTACTGCGGTCGCTTCCACTTGATGGCCTCTTTCCAGTCATCTTGAATAAGGGTAATGCACTATACTGTACTTACTGTATGTTTGTAAAAGTTAAATCCAACTGCTGGGGGGAGAAACATGCATGCACACTGGATGTAAACAATGGACTGACTCCTTGTGGCGCTGCCATACTTGGCAGTAGCAAACACCAAGAAATCCACACCAAACAAATTATAATTTTTAACAAATTATAATCTTATATAGTGATTTTTTTTAAATTGTTAAAATTTACCCCAATTTCTGTAAGGGCGGATTTACGAGCCGTAACGTGAAATTATAGGTCATAATTTACAAATTCCGTAACCCGGGCTTCCGTAACGTGGGGGATGCCTGTACAGTAATACCCCGCTTTACGCGTATTTTTTTTACGCGTTTCTACATTTACGTGGTACCCTGCTAGAACCGGAATTCCCAATTTACGTGGTGCATCTACTCATATACGTGGGTGAAGTATATTTTTTTATTTAGCTCATAAAATTCATACAAATTACCCGGCCAGAATATAATTTGCATTGCTGGAATTCTTACAATTTGATGATCATTTTGAATATAAACATCATGGATTTTGCATTAGACATACAAATTTTAGATCTAATGTAATAATTTGGTTTACACAAAGCAAATATTTAATCTTTTCTGCAAAATATATGAAGTTTACATTCAAAATATTCCCTGACCTGCAAGGAATCCAGAAATGTCAATTATATTATCGTAACTTCAGTCTGACGTATTATTTATTACTATACCTTAAAATCTAGTGTTTTCACCCAAACATTTCTCAGAGAGGTAGGAGCCAGTGAGCTGCGAAGAGAAGGGGGGGGAGGTGAGTCCATTATTTGAATGGACATTAACCTGGCGACTGTATTTCTCTTAAATATTAATTGTGTGTGCATACCATCATAAAATTATGATGTTATTTTTACTACAACATAGGTATTGTGTCGGAAAAAGTGGAGTTTGGAGGTCGGCCCGCTCTCTATTTCAATTAATCCCATATGTTATGTTGTTCACTTTACGCGTTTCTCGCGTCACGCGGGCCTCGGTGGGTTCAATTGACATGGTTCACTGTACATGAAATCAAAATAATGTTCAAAATGTTTGCTATAAATTTTGTCTAGTGCAAACTATCGCATGTTTACATTCAAATTAATCATTATCTTATAAGAATTCCAGCAACGTAAATTATATTCTCCCAGGTCACTTCTATGACATTTTATAAGCAAAAAACAAAAACTCAATCTAAAGGACATACATAAACAAATAAATACTTCATTACATCTTCGGCGCCAACTGTCAAACATGTCACCTCTCCTTCCTCCTGCTCCCCCCCACCCCTCCCAGCAATGGTTTGGTGGTTATACAGTAGGTTTTAAGTCTTTATCTTATATAATATCACAGACTAAAGTTAGGAAAATATAATTAGCATTGCTGGAATCCTTGCAAGACAGCGAATAATTTGAATATAAACATCGTATATTTTGCAAAAGAGATAAAAATTAATCATCTGTATCACATTACAGTAGTGATTTAAGAGTAAGAATATATACAGTCGACCCTCGTTAATTCGGACCCCTTTAATCCGGATTTCGGACAAAATCTGAACAAACTTTTTTTTTTTTTTTTTAGGAATATACCTCGCGGACCTTAAGCTAAAATATACTGGTCACCCTGCTGGGATAAAAACACCAGCGTCTTTTTGGTTGCATGCCCAACATCTCCACCACTGAGTGAGCAGGAGATGCAACTTTTAGCTTCAGACATGAAAAATATTTACCATTTACTGCCAGTAAACAATGGAAACGTAAAATATGTACCAATTAGTAATGAAAAGTTGTGCAGTTCCTTCAGCAAATGAAGCTCACCAACTTACAATAGGCTAAATTACCTTACAACGTGTTTTCAGTAGTCTATGTTGAAGTTCTTACCACAGGCTAACTTATCATATCATATACGGTATCACAGTTCTCATTGATCTACAAAAAATACCGGTAATAAAAACCTTTTCGATATTTCACACTTAATATAATACCCGGTAATCTACTTCAACCTCCTATTGTTTACAACGACGCCTGACGCCTCACGCACCACCAATTGTATCAGTTAGACGGTACACGTGTTTTTCGAATCGTTTTCAGTTAAAACACTGTTACATCACATGTATATTTTACCTTAACTGTGCCTGAATGAATATATTCTCGGAAATAAATAGTAGTTTTGCTGAAACGTGATGTATTTCAATGTAAAATAGGATAAAATACATGACGAAAACAAAAGACTTTACCGAAGCTTCTGTTCTTGAGATGTTACTCGTTTTTTTAATAGTTTTCGGTTAAAATTCTGTTATATTACAATGATATTCTATTCATACTTTGCTTGATATAATACATTCACGGAAATGTAATATTTTTGCTCAAATGACGTACGTATATATATATATATATATATATATATATATATATATATATATATATATATATATATATATATATATATATATATATATATATATATATATATATATATATATATATATATATATATATATATATATATATATATATATATATATATATATATATATATATATATATATATATATAGTGATTTAAGGGCGATTTTAGGAGTGTTTCTGACTTTATGCATTTTTGGCTTTACTTTGTATGTACTTTTCTGTGAGTTGGATCCAATTACAATATCCCATTAAAATTATGGATTAGGTTAACAACTTGACTCTGGAACAAATTTTGTTCGATTAACAAGGGACCACTGTACAGTATTATCCCGCTTAGCACCTATGCGTTTTTACGCGCCTCTGTGATGCCTTGCCAAAGCTGAACTTTCATAACGCGGATTTTTCCACAGCAACGCGGTGAGTGTCCGGCTGGATGCTATTTTTAGATTTTGACCACGCGCCACCGCCCGCCCGCCCTCCGCCTGCCTGCCTGCCACTCCCTCCTCCTCCCTCCGCTTGGGCAAGCGGCGGTGGTTCGCAGTGTGTGTCTTTGTTGCGTTATCACTGACGTCATATGGCGTCTCCGGACTATGATTGGCCATGCAGCCCCCCTCTGCTGCTAGCTGTATTGGCTTAAAGTATTATAGCGTGACTACCCGGGGGGGAGGGAGGAGGAGGAGAGGCGACGCTTGACCTAGCAGCGGCAGTTTCATCCCTCAAGGCCACGCCCGTGTTAGCAGCGCATCCATTGTTCCGTAAAATGGCTTCCGCGGTTCCACCACCCCAGAGAAACCTTTCCTTACCTGGACCCAGCGGCATAAACCAAGAAGACACGCCGTTCATTAAGCTGAGCTGAAGTACCATTGTTCAAGATTTGGAAAAGGAAGAAGCAGCCAAGTTGATCTCGGCAGCGCCAGCATGGCGTCAACGAATCTCACGATTAAATGCGATCAGAAAGGATGCTGCCAAGATAAAGGGAGCACATAAACTCACAAAGTCTGCAGGTGCTTCAGCTATCAGGTATTGCCAGAACAAGAGTGCTGGCAAAGTGGAAGCTTTGCTGGTGAGTTATTTGGTGCGTCAGGCGCAGCGCAACATGGCGTGAACTTGGCGCTCGGTGCAGAGAATGCGCCGCGTGAGCTATCTCACGCAGCAGTGACGTAAAATGGGAATTGCAGAGCCCAAACCGCTTCAATGCTTCCCATGGTTGGCTGCATAGGTTTAAGAAGGAGAACAAGGTCACCAATATCAGCATTGTTGGTGAGGAAGCGAGTGCTGACCGTCTGGCTGACTAGAGATTTTTCCTCCGTTTTCTACGTGAGATTATGGAGGAAGGACAGTACACTGACGACCAGGTGTTTAACATGGACGAATCTGGTCTTTTCTGGAAAAAGTGCAGCCTTCAAGACCTTCGTTGTCAGTCTCTTGAGCAAGGTAAAGGGGCCGGAAAGATGCAGAAGGAGCATATCCACCATCCTGTTTACCACCAATACCTCCGGTACCTGTAAACCAAAGTTATCGGTGATTCTAAAAGCCACGCCAACCATACGCCTACAAGAATATGGACATGAACAAGCTTAATGTCCACTATTCTTCCCTGCCAAGTAAGGATGTCCCTCTTCTCTGTCCCTCTTCTGGTTTGACCTTTTTTGTTCCTGGCGTGCAGAAATTCTCACGAGCAACAAGATGTTCATTCAACATTTTGTGCTCCTTGACCTGGACTTTCGCCCTACTGTGGATCGTCACTAGCGTAAAAGTGGTCTTCCTTCCTCCCAACACCGTCATTAATCAGCCTATGGACCAGGAGTTAATCTGCAAGCGATTAAAGCTGCATACTCGGCAAAAGAAATTCAAGCTCTGAACGACTCTAACACCAAGGATGAGTTCGTAAGCTGGGTGACACCGACAGCGAGGAAATAAAAGCCCGAGGACAAAGGAACAGAAAGCGGCGACTCAAGTTCTCGTCAAACAATTTTGGAAGAAGTTTAGCGTCAAACAAGCCAACAGAACTTCTTGGTGGAGGCATGGGATCTGCTGTCTACTGCTCACGATTCGTACGCATGGAGACATGTGTTGCATAGCATACCAGGTGAAGGAGGAGTCAATCTGTTACTGGTCATTCGAGTTCAGACTGTTGTTGCAGTAGCAGTGTGGACCTTGCCAGAGAAGCTAGCAGACTGTTACAGCTGAAGGCTTCTCCGAGACCACCAACGAAGACATCATGGAGGTGATCAGAGATCCTGAAGTGACTGCCGACGAGATGTTGGAAGAAAGAACCATCCAGTGAAGAGGAGGAAGAATTAAGTCATTCTCCGAAGAGCCTGGATTTAAGTCATAGTGATAGAGGTGTGTCATAGAGTTAACAGAAAAAATTAAGTCCATCGTTTCCCGCGACACTGACGATGAAGCATGGCAACGTCTTCCATAACCCGACTGGTGCAGGCTATGGGCATCAAGGTGTATCCACGACAACATCAAAGCCAGCCGTCAGAAAAACATAACCGAGTTCTTAGCCGCAACCCCACCACAGCCAGCCCAAAGGCGGTAATGAAGTGATAGTGAAATTGATTTTTGAGGATTTGTCAGGAAGCCATGACAACTGTAAAGTGACAGTGATATTGATTCACCTAGTAATGGTGATTCACCTAGTAATAGTGATTCACCTGAGGGAACTAATAATCTGCCCTCTGCCTCAGACAACCTCCATCATTATGCCGACCCATCCTCTTCTACTACCGTGAGTGTTCCTTAAACCTTTTCGTTTTTAACCTATTCTTTATTTTTCATGTTAACCTTTATCTTTCCTAACCCTAACACTCTTCTTATGTTACTTGTTTTTCATGCCACCATAAAAAGTTAAGATAAATTTTTACTCTAACATAGTTATTTGTCGTCAAAAGAGTGGAGTTTGGGGGTGGGGCTGGAATTCTGTGATTAATCCCATATGTTCTGTTATTCATAGCAGCGGTTTTCACTTAGCAGGGACCCTCTGGGATTCAATTGACCGCGTTAAATTAAGAGATACTAACTAATATACATAAATGACATAGATATAGGCGTAGACAGCAACTTAAGTAAATTTGCTGACAACACTAAAATAGGGCGTATAATTAAATCTGATGATGACTAGGCAAAACTACAGGAAGATCTAAAAAAAAAAAATTTGTTGCGGTAATTACATCCCTGGCGAAGCAAGAGCTTAGGTCATATGTCACTTTAAATACATTAAAGGCTTAAAAGACTAAAATCAAATAATGCAAAATTAAAAACATAAGTACAGTTAACCCTCACTTTACGCGGTTAATGTAACCCGGAGGGTACCGCGGAAAGCGAGAAACGCGTAAAGTGAATAACATAACATATGGGATTAATTGAAATGGAGTCCAGGCCGATCCCCAAACTCCACTTTTTGACGACACATAACTATGTTGTAGTAAAAATAACATCTTAATTTTATGATGGTACATGCACACAATTAATACTTAAGAGAAATAGAGAAATACAGTCGCCAAGTTAATGTCCATTCAAATAATGGACACGACTCCCTCCCCCTCTTCTCACACTACACTGCTGGCTCTTCCCTCTGAGAAATTTTTGGGGGAAAACCAGGTATAGTAATAAATAATACCTCAAACTAAAGTTAGGATAATATAATTGACATTGCTGGATTCCTTATAAGACCAGGAATATTTTGAATATAAATGTCATATATTTTTCACAAAAGATAACATATTTACTCAGCTTAAACATTACATCTAAAATTTGTATGTCTAATGCAAAATCTATGATGTTTATATTCAAAATGATCATCAAATTGTAAGAATTCCAGTAATGTAAATTATATTCTGGCCGGGTAATTTGTATGAATTTTATGAGCTAAAACAAATATCTTCAGTTAATAAAAAAAAAAAATATTCTTCACGACACTATCTGTCAATCAAAGTACCCCACCTTGCCTCCCCCCTCTTCCAACCAGGCCAGATGGTCGGTCCGTCCCAACCCTCCCCCCCACCCCCCACCAATCCTCCCTTCAAGAGATGTTGGGTGAAAAAAATAAATTTTAACATTTTGTATTAAATAATACCTCAGATTAAAGTTAGGATAATATAATTGACATTGCTGGATTCCTTGTAAGACCAGGAATATTTTGAATATAAACGTCATGTATTTTGCACAAAAGATAACATACTTACTCAGAGTGAACATTATATCTAAAAATTTTATGTCTAATGCAAAATATATGATGTTTATATTCAAAATGATCATCAAATTGTAAGAATTCCAGCAATGTAAATTATATTCTGGCCGGGTAATTTGTATGAATTTTATGAGCTAAAATAAAAATCTTCAGTTAATAAAAAAAAAATATTCTTCACACGGTAACAGATGGTCAGTCCCAGGTCCCTCCCTCCCTCCCCCCACCAACGTCCCTACTAGATAAATGTGTGGGAATACCAGACTGTTTACCTTTTTAGTAAATAAATAAATCAGACTAAAGTTAGGATAATATAATTGACATTGCTGGATTCCTTGTAAGACCAGGAATATTTTGAATATAAATATCATATATTTTGCACAAAAGATAACATATTTACTCAAGAGTAAACATTATATCTAAAATTTGTATGTTTAATGCAAAATCTATGATGTTTATATTCAAAATGATCATCAAATTGTAAGAATTCCAGCAATGTAAATTATATTCTGGCCGGATAATTTGTATGAATTTTATGAGCTAAATAAAAAAATTATACTTCACCCGTGTAAAGGGGTACACCCACTGCGGAATGTGAGCATCCTGGGTTCTGGCAGGGCACCGTGTAAACGTGGAAACGCGGAATGTGGGACCGCGTAAAGTGAGGGTTGACTGTATTAAATAACAGAACTTTCGTAAAACCATACTCACCCCCAGCACCAAAGAGAGGCAAAAAGACCCGTCTCCTCCCCGGCACTGGGGAAGGTGCTTACAACGAAGAACTCTGAGATTGAGGCACTCCACCAGGAGGTGTCAAACAGTCAATGGGACCAGACAGTCATCACAAGGTGGGGGGGTACCCTCTCCATTAAAAGAACACGAGTCAGTCATGTGTGACCAATATGAAGGCCTTTGGATTTTACAATCCGAGGCATATTTACCCCATGAACATCAATTATACGTTCACTTACCAAGGCATCCTTTCATACATCTGGAAACTTTCCTTTAAATTTATACTCTGAGAATTATACACTCCATAAAACAATGTACCACTATCAGGTAGTTTTACAAAAACTCTGACGAAACTTACTGTGACCTGATGAAGAACATGCTGAAGACGGGAACGTGCTTCCTGCAGTAATCCACTACCTAGTAGCTTCACCCAATCCATAGCATGACTTACTATCTGACTCACCAGTAATCGAACATCCAAACTAAAAAAAAAGTCATCAAAAATTTATCAGTGTATATATTTTCTACGAGTGTTTTTCCTCCACTCACAAAATAGGAAACATATATAGTACAGTACACATAAATTTTCCTGAAAATCTGTTCATTGAAATTCTCAGAGCTAGTAAATTAAGAAGACACAATGATGAAGAGGATAAAGTACAGTGCTGGGTAATAAATAATCTTTTCAACACTCTTATTAAATTATGAACATACACTGCAGATCAAATGAACTTTAAAATGTGGCAAAAGAAAACAGACAATCAATTGAAGAAAAGGATAAATGAAGAAACTTTTTCTTTTTCGATAATTTTTTGAACATCGCTTTTATTTTTTTATGGAATGCGATTCTTCTTTTTGTCAAAAAAGAAAACCAAATTATTATTCATAGAATTGCTATTTTTATTTAAACAAACAAGTCTAACTTTTACAGTCATACCTTACACAGCCATGAGTTACTTCTTGTGATGCCTGGGAGAGTTCCGAGGCAAGATGAGTATAGAACCTCAGTTTGTCATCATATTCTTTAACAGAAGGGCTGCTTTTGCAGAACCTAGACACTGTTCCAGCTTTGTCACGACGCCAGACATGTTCATAAGCATACCAACTGGATTAGAGGAAACAAGCATTGTTAAGTTACAAGCATGAAACTTTTGGGGATTATTACACCTACCCAATATAAATATTTTATTAAAATTATCACCATTACAGTACAGTACTGTATGATAATATTTTCGGTAGACAATGGAAATCTGCATGCCTCATGGTACAGCCAAACTTGGCTAATATTCTTTCAAATTAAATTCATGACCTTGGCCCAGATTCACTAACACTGCTGAGTTACGAAGTTAGTAACTTCCAGGAGATCTGAAGTCCATACGAACTACTGCAAGAGCAATTCACTACTGGTTCAGGACTGAGTTGTGGTGTTCATACAAACTCTAGTATTAGTTCTCAAAATGCCGACAGGTGGCAGTGGTGTGTCTTCTCTTGGCCAATCACTGCGACTAATACATAATTGAGTAGGGGACTTAAGCAAATCATGGCATAACAAAATTAGACCCCGCAGGGTGCACTTATGATCATCTTGACATCCACCATTACCTGAACAACAAAAACTACATCAACACAGTAAACACTGAAAACAAGAAGAATAAGGTAAGTCCTTCAAAGTTTTAGGGTTTTAGAAGTTAGTTAAGGTTTTTAAAGGTTTCTTTGGTGTTCTTTACAGTATTTTACCCCATATGTTTCCTCGCCTTCAAGCCCTGCCCACATTGAACAACCAATATTGTTGGTAATTGGAAGTAGCAAAACATTATCATGTACTGTACACTGTTAAAACATTTTCTAATGTCATTATTGTAAGCGAAACTTCTCAGTTAATCTCTTGGTCACCAAATCTAACCTACTGTATTATACCATAAATGCCTTAGAAGAGAGCAGGAACCTAGATTGTTAGTAAAGTTTCCTACTCCTGATTAGATATTAACATAAAGGTTACTCTCATATCAGTGGTTAAAACCTTGGCAGCCTTACCTAACCTAACCTAACCTAACCTAACCTAACCTTGGCTTTCAATCATCTTAGTTTACATTGACTGTCATGACAGTCTTCATACATTTTGTAATTTTAATCATATATTTATAGACAACAGGACTCTGTGATCTCGCATACGAGGTCTGTCCGGAAAGTATCCAGCCATTTACTATTAAAAAAAATATTGCTTATCTAGGACAATGGCACCTTAGTCCCCTTCAAAGTATTCCCCTTGGGACCTCACACACTTCTCCCAGCATCCCTTCCACTTTCCAAAACAGTCTGCAAAGTCCTCTTTCGGGATCTTCATCAGCTGCTTCGTCGCATTCTCCTTAATCTTGTCCACGGTCTGAAATCTCCTCCCTTTCAACGGCGATTTTAGCTTTGAGAAAAGCCAGAAGTCGCAGGGAGCCAAATCTGGGCTGTAGGGGGGCTGAGAGACCTGGGTGATGCGAGGTTTTGCCAAAAAACCCTGCACGAGAATTGAAGAATGGGCAGGCGCGCTGTCATGATGAAGCTGCCAGTCACCACTTGCCCACAGCTGCGGTTGTTTATTTCTTACCGCATCCCTCAGCTGGTGAAGAACTTCGATGTAGTACTCCTTCGTTATTGTTTGGTCATTGTAAATGCGACGGTCACACAGTACCCACGCTCACTCAACGGCGTCGGCCTGTCAACTGAGTTGTCCCACGGGAGTGTGACTGTTCATGCATGCGCAGTACGGTCCTCTCTGAGTGGCTGATAAGTTACATCAAGGCCGAGCGACCAGTTCTCACAATGTTCACAATGGCTGGATACCTTCCGGACAGACCTCGTATACTCAGATAAGCAGCTGTTTACTATTGGTATGCTTTACCAAGTAATATATTAAAATCTGTTTTTACTTTTTAGGAGGACCAATTTGTGTACCACCACCACCTGACTGCAACAGAAGAAGCATTGGCTGGTTAAATTAGTGATGTTGCCATTCAGGGATGTTTGTTTTAGAAGAAAAGTAATATATTTTCCAATAGTAGCCTCCAAGGTGGAAGGTTAGGTTAACCAGTTGCATGTGATGAAATCAACGCATTGGTACAACTGCATCGGGAAGATTATACGTAGGGGGTTAGTGTGTGGGTCAGGTCGTGTTGCGTCTCTGTAACAAGTGTGTTTGACACTCGGGCCTTCGTTGTTGAGCGGCAGAAATTGGGCGGTGATTACATAAGATTATCAAGATCATCTTAGTGATGAGAATGTGTAAAAAGATGTAGGATTTTTAATGCTAGACACAATTGTATATTTGAAAACTCATTCTCCACCTATTTGGAGGTGCAGCCCAGGTCAAGAGGCCTACAACCACAAAATAATAGTTAAAATGAAAAAAAATCAACAAGCTTGGCTATCCTTAAAGGCATTCTATTACTGCCCTAAAGAAAGATTTTTGTGTGTGTGTTTCTAAAGGACTGAGTGGGCGTATAAACCGTCATTCATAGTAAAACGCAGTGTACGTAGAGATAGCACATAGATACCTTCAAATCGCCGAGGTGAACTGAAAAAGAGGCAAAAAACTGAAGACAACTCATAAGGCAACACAGGACATACAGTGCTGAGGAGGTTAAAACACCAACAGGAGGCAGTTAGGTTTTATTTGTTTTTTCTTCTTCCTTTTTAAATAACACTGAATTGCCATAAGGTCACGATCACCTTCATATCTCACTTTACTTAGACTTCAATTAGTAGATGTGATTATAAAGGAAGTCATCCCACTGAGGTGTATATCACTTCCTCAGATGAAATAAATTGTGCTTGCCTGGTGGATGACACTAGCCATAATGGCCTACACCCAGGCAACGGAACAGGGCTTTTAAAGGGACCTTCATGCTAAGGCCCTGCTACCAGGTCACAGATTAAAAGCAATTATCACAGTAATAATAAGGATAAATAATATTATTATTATTAAAAAGACAATCTGAAATACATTTCTTGGTAAACTGGTGGGCTTAAGGCTGAGTAGATCTGTACAGTCTGTGCACCCCCCTCCCTCCTTCTAAACAGCAACAACCATGGGGGGTCAGAAACCAGGGGCTAAGGCGGTACCATGAAATCTGTTGACATGTAATTACTGCGGGGTGAAGTTGGAGGTAGATACAACGTTTAGGATGGTACAACTTGCTGTAAAGAATGAAGGCTGTTGTTGGTATTGCCCTGGCTGCACCATAAAGGTAAGAGAAGCGATTGCAAGCCATAGGGAAATGAGTTTCCCAGGGATGAAAATAGATGAAGCTGGATCCTTGCTGGTTGCCAAACTTGAACAAGTTGAGAAAGAGATCCTTGCTAGGACTGAGGAAGTAGCTGATAGAACGGAGGTGGTAGTGAAGAGGAGTTATGCTCAGCTTAGCAGGGCCATGGGAGGTGGCGGAGAGTAATGCAGGATCAGAGCAGGTTCTGCAGCAGCTAGGGATTCTGAAGAAGTATGTTGAAGAGATGGCAACTAGCAGAAATACTGTTAAGGGAGAGGAGGAGCAACGGGCAAGTCTCCAGCGCATGAACAACGTAATAGTCTATGGAGTCCCTGTGAGCCAGGCGGATGAAGCGGAGACTAGGAAAACACATGATATGATGCAGATTGAGAATATTTGTAGAGGCTCTGACAATGCCAGCCACCCCCCCCCCCAGAATGTGAGGAGGCTGGGACAAAAGCAGGGGAACAAGCCTCGCCCCCTCAAGATCACACTAGTGAGTGAGGAGGAGAAATGGGAGGTTATCCGGCACATAAAAAAATTAGCAAAGAGCGAGACGTTTCAGAATGTATTCATTCGCCCAGATCGCACGGTATTACATAGGGAACAGCGTAAGAAGCTCCTACAGGGCTTGAAGCATAAGAGAGAGGAGTCGAAGAGGAACGGGGACGGGTGTACATGGGTTATATCCAGGGAGAGGGTAGTGGAAGCAAGTGTGTGACACAGAGCCAGGAACACCCTCCACCCGCTCTACCTCCCACCCGGGAAGAAGCAAGCGCCGTGTAAACAATGACATTTCTAACCACACCCTGCAAAATACAGTGTACTTAGCAAATGCTGCAGCTTCTGAGAATGGAGGGGGGTCGGAGTTACTACTAACAGCAGAGACGTTACCGAGAACAAATTATATCTTAAATGTCATGTACACTAATACTGACAAATTCCTAGATAAGAGAGAGGAGTTTAAAGCACTACATGATATTGTAGGATTTGTAGAACTGTTGTACAAGAACAGGAGAATCGACCCAGAGGAATGCGAGTTCAGTATTGCTGGATATGACTCATTTATGAACCTTTCCCAAGAAACTTGCAAGAGGGGTGTGGTTATCTATGCTAAGCAAGACCTTAGAGCCAGCCAGGCGAGGGTACAGGGAGAGGATTTTTTTGAAGAATCCAAGTGGTGTAAAATTAAATTCAAGGGAGGAGACTTAATTACTGTCGGGAGTATCTACAGATCCCCAAACTGTAACTTACTAAACCAAAGGAACTTAAGAGCCTTAATAGACAAAGAAGTGATGCTCAACCCTAGCCACATCCTTATCATGGGGGACTTTAACTATGGCGACATCAACTGGAGAAACGAGTTCCCCCAAATGACTTGAATAACCCTATTGTTCTTTATGTAGAAACTCTGAGAGATTATTTTCTTTTCCAACAAGTTAAACACCCGACACATTACAGAGGGGAGGAAACACCCAAGCAACTAGACCTCATCATAAAAAACGAAGAGTGTATGGTGGCCAAACTGGAACATCTAGAGCCAGTTGACACCAGTCACCATGTAGTGTTGTCATTCCTAATTAACTGTTACCTCGTTCATGATAAAGGCAGGCCAAGGTGCAAATATTACAAGGGAAATTACGACGGGATGAGAGAAGAGATGAGGGGCATCCATTGTCCTGACTCACTAAGGCACAAGAACGCAGACACTATGCTGAATATCATAACTAGTAAAGTGACCCATTTGATCGATAAATATATAACCAAGGACAAACCCAGTGCGCCTCTAGGAATACGGGGATACCCCTACGCATGAACCATAAGGCGATTGACAAAGTTGAGAAGAAAACCCAGAAATTCAAGACATGGGTTAGGTCAAACGATGAACAGGACAGGAGAATGTATGCAAGAGCCAGAAACCAAGCAAAGGCAGAGTGTAGAAGGGCTGAAAATGAGTTCAAGAGGCTGGTTGAAAGCGAGGTCAAGCCAAACCCAAAGGCGTTTTACCGCTATGCTAAGTCAAAAATAAAACGCGAGTAGGAGTATCAGACCTAAGGCCTGAAGATGGTAGTTACACAGATTCTGACCAGGATAAAGCTGAGACATTGAACAGCTTCTTTTCCTTGGTGTTCACATGAGAGGATGCGATTAACCTTCCTGCGTTTGAGGACAGACTGTTCGACACAGCACTGACCCACATTGTGTTCACAGAAGAGGGTACTATAAGAATAAACTGTCAAAGCTAAAGGTCCATAAGAGTCCCGGCCCTGACAAGGTGCATCCCAGAGTGCTAAGAGAGTTGTGCAATGAGCTTGCCGAGCCCCTGAAGATCCTGTTCTATAAATCCCTGGATGAACAGACTAGAAAATGGCTTATGTGAGTCTCATCTTCAAGAAGGGCAATCATCACTCCACTAATAATTATAGACAAGTGAGCCTGACCATCATAGTATGTAAAGTACCTGAGTACATTATAAGAGATGCCATGAACATTATAAAAGATGCCATGATGGAATATATACTATGAAACAGCGTTGTATAGGATTGCCAACACAGTTTAATGCCGGAACGCTTCTGTTAACACAATTACTCAAGGTACTGAATGTTTGGACTCAAATTCTGGAACAGGGCAGCAATATCAACAATACAGCTCCTCCCTGACATACGACCACCCGCAGTTACAACCTGCTTCAGTCATACGAAAATTTTGTCAAATTACGTATTTTCGAGTCCCAACGTCAGCAAACAGACAAAATTTTTGTTTGTAATTCACTTTAAAATGGCTGGCAATCTTAAAAGTGAGAGTTTTGTGGTGCTGAGAAGAAAAAGAGACACCCATTTTAGATTTTCTGTGTACGTATTATTTAAGCATTTTCGACTTACGACCATTTCGACTTACGACCTGGATTTGGGTCCCTAACACCGTCGTAAGTCTAAACCCCTGAAATAAAGAATATCATTAATATTTGTAATAAAAAAACAATAAATTAACAAAAAAAATTTTAAATAATGTTCGTTGTAGGAGTTTCGTTCGTTATAGCATTCTCAATTTTATAGGTAAAACCGTTCGTTATAGGAATATTCGTAGTAGGATCCGTTCGTTATAGCATACCCCACTGTACAGTTATAGCGGTAAATTTAATTACACAAGACTCACAACTTTCATGGGGTTATGTTCCTGGGACTTAACATCAAGCCAAAACCCATATAAAGTCAGAAACACTCTTAAAAATCCCCTAAATTGCCCCAAAAATACTAGTTGAAAAACTGTACAGTACTGCAGTACTGTACTTAAATGTACTCTAAAAGACTAAAAATTTTATCTCTTGTGAAAAATATATGATGTCCACATACAAATTATTCTTTGTCTTGCAAGGATTCCACCAATGCAATTTATATTCTGCTTACTTTAGTCTGAGCAGTTTTAGGTCAAGTTTAGTCACTTTTATTGGCCTCCAGAACCTAACCCTATTTTCCCCAATAATTACATGTAATTACATATCGCGATTTAGTATATAGCAAACATCCTTGGACTCTATCTCGCGATATATCCCGACCCTACTGTACCTACATTTTGCCAAGGCTTTGAAACCGCACCCCATGAAAGGCTAAGAATTTAACTGGAAGGGTATGGGATTCGGGGAAGTGTCCTAGCATGGATTGGAGACTTTCTGCATGATCTCAAGCAGTGGCTGTTGATTAATGGTACAAAATCATCATGTATGCCTGTGACAAACGGGGTACCACAGGCAAGTTAAATGGGCCCGTTGTTGTTTGTTTGTTTCATAAATGACTTGCCAGAGCTGTACATTTCTCCATGCAAATTTTTATGGACGATGCCAAGTTATTCAGAGAAATTAAGAAGCAACAGACTGTAAAGAGCTACAGAAAAACCTCTGTGTGATTCAAGAATGGTTGAAGAAATGGCTGCTAAGATTCAATGTCACAAAGTGTAAAAAGATGCACCTGGGACACACCAACAGGAAGAAGGCGTATCTTATGTCCCAAGGGATGAAGACGCTGCATTAATAGAGACAAAGTGACAAGGACCTGGGTGTGTATGTTGACCATGAACTGAAGTTCTCAAGCCATTATGAGAAGAAGTTAAATCAAGCAACTAAATTATTAGGTCTTATAAGAAGGTCGTTTACATATCTAGACAGTCTGTCCCTCGTAACTATCTTCAAGAGTGAGGTACTTCCTAGCTGGAGGACTGTCACCCTGTCTGGTCTCCGAGAAATGCTAGAGACTGCCAGTTGAATGAAATTGTCTAAAGGAGGGGCACCAGACTGGTGCTTGCACTTTGGGTCCTCAGCTATCCGGAGAGATTAGAGCACCTGTAAATGGGCAAGGGGTGACCTAAATGAGATGTATAAACATCTCAAGGGGCACTACTCAGTCGAGTGTCCATACCTGAAGTTGGTAGACACCCACCCCGCAAGGGGTCACAGCTCGAGGTTGAAGAAGCCGCAAGTCCATAAAAGTATGAGGGCAAATTTTTTTCGGAGTGAGAATTGTAAACTCTTGGAACAACCTGCCGGAGAATGTTGTGATGGCACCGAGTGTAAGCTGTTTCAAGACCAGACTTGGCAAGCACTGCAGCAGGTTCAGATACATTCAGGAGCCGGTGCATGCCCAGTACTTGCCACCAGTGCGTAACAGACGTGAATGATCGCCCAAGTGGCTAACAAGCCGATCAGTGGCGAAGAGGATAAAAGAAATGAAGAAAAAAAAAATTGCTAAAAGTGTTACTCCATTATCTGCTGCAAAGTTAACTTGGAAGAATGCTGAACAAGTTTTTGGTCTTTAATCAGAAATTGCATGAGAACATTTTTACCAGAAATGTATCCAAGGAACACAACCCCTATTTACTGTATATTGTTGTGTCTATGGTAAAATCATTTTCACTTAGCGTCGTTATACTTAAAGTTGTGGATTTCAGGAACCTAACAACGACATTAATGGTGTGAATAGGCAAAACCAAGAATAGCAACTTATATTACCTTAGTGCACTACAGTACACCTGTACCAAACAACTGACCAGCCAAGGCAGCACTCATCCCCTCTTTTAACTTATCTAATAATTCAACTTTCTTTGTCAGGGTCATCACTGACTTCTGCCTTTTATGTTTCACTCCACTAGTATCACTAGCACTGACACTAGGCAGTCTATTAGGGGCCATTTCACACAAAACACTAAAGTTTGGAGCACAACACAAGCGATGCTGCATTACAGGCAATGGATGAGGGTAAGCAAGGGAAAGAGAATGCTGCGAGCATGTGGGGGTGACTAGCTGTGCTGCGGGAGAGGCTTGAATCGCAAACCTGCGAGTAACAAGGGTTTACTGTATATATATCATTTAGTGGGCCATGATGGTTCCACGATTTGTCACCCCACAGTCATTTCATCAATATCACATATACATTCTGGAGGTTATTCTTTAGTACAGTAAAACCTCAATTAACCGACTTTCGGATTAACCGCCGATCCCGGACCCCTATTTTTTTTTTTTTACAGGGAGTAGCCCACCCGGGCACAGGTCACTGACCCACATCGGGGCCTGGATGGCAATAATAATAATAATAATAATAATAATAATAATAATAATAATAATAATAATAATAATAATAATAATAATAATAATAAGGAACCATAAAGAAATGCAAAAATGAAAAAATAAATTAAGAGTGAGAAACAATATACCTATATGTATATTGTGTTGTCAATAATAAGAGAAATAATTGATACCCTGCAATTGTGTGTAAATGAGGTAGAAAGTCAGATCAGCAGCCTGGGACTAGGTCACAATTTTTGTGATGACATATGTTCTTTGACTTTTCCATTTTTTATTCACGGTTTCTGTGCTGGTTCATATTGATTTACTAAAGTGATTAATGTTTTAAAGCAAATTCTATTGAAATATGCATGGCAAATGAACAAAAATGAATAGAGGGACTTAAATAAGGTAGGTTAGGGATAGGTACTTTGAAAATGTATGTTTTATTTCCGTAGATTTTATTTACCATTAACCAACCTTTCAAATTATCAGTCGGCCCCTTCCCCCCATATGTGGGTGGTTAATCGAGGTTTTACTGTATTATGCTAAAATCCGTAAATTTTTGTTTGTGACAATTCCAATCATGTTAACAGTTAAATGTGGAAAGCAAGTTAATTCACAAATGCATTGTCAGCCCCAGTCCCATCTTTCAAGGATAAAGTATATCCTATTGTATATTCACTTAAAATTTTTCACTGCAACTTTTCCATATACCTGTATGTAAACGTCTTTAGGCAATAATATATTCAAATAGAAAATCAACCAGCCATACTCCACGAATGAAACTACTCATGTTCATTTACTTTTGAATTACCTTTGTAAATCAATGTCCAGCTCACGGATGACTTTTGAAAATGTTGTTTGTATGCTCTCAATAGCAGTATGTAGCCGAGGATCACCAGACACCTGACGATACAAATGGATAAAACTGTATTGATATACACACAAGCAGAGGCTCATGTCTTCTTTCTTACTGTTAACAAATATTATGTACAATTTTATATATGTCAATAGACAGACTTGTGACCTAAGTACAGTAATGCAAAACACAGTTTCTAATAACATGAAAATTCCTATCAAGAAACACAATGAGGAATATTTAAGTAATGTTTATTTGCACAATTCTAATATATATACAGTCAACCCTCACTTTACGCGGTCCCACATTCCGCGTTTCTACGTTTACGCGGTGCCCTGCCAGAACCCAGGATGCTCACATTCCGCGGTGGGTGTACCCCTTTACACGGGTGAAGTATAATTTTTTTATTTAGCTCATAAAATTCATACAAATTATCCGGCCAGAATATAATTTACATTGCTGGAATTCTTACAATTTGATGATCATTTTGAATATAAACATCATAGATTTTGCATTAAATATACAAATTTTAGATATAATGTTTACTCTTGAGTAAATATATTATCTTTTGTGCAAAATATATGATATTTATATTCAAAATATTCCTGGTCTTACAAGGAATCCAGCAATGTCAATTATATTATCCTAACTTTAATCTGAGGTATTATTTAATACTAAATGTTAAAATTTAGTTTTTTCACCCACTCTTTCTCTTGAAGGGAGGGTTGGTGGGAGGTGGGGGGAGGGTTGGGACGGACTGACCATCTGGCTGGTTGGAAGAG
>NW_024713129.1:25536018-25558001 GCF_018991925.1 Homarus americanus
AAGTATTCCTGGTCTTGCGGGGAATCCAGCAATGTCAATTATATTATCCTAACTTTAGTCTGAGGTATTATTTATTACTATACCTTAAAATCTAGTGTTTTCACCCTAACATTTCTCAGAGAGGGAGGAGCCAGCGAGCGTGGGAAGAGAGGGGGGGAAGTCGAGTCCATTATTTGAATGGACATTAACCTGGCGACTGTATTTCTCTTAAATATTAATTGTGTGTGCATACCATCATAAAATTAAGATGTTATTTTTTCTACAACGTAGGTATTGTGTTGGAAAAAGTGGAGTTTGGGAGTCGGCCCAGTCTCTATTTCAATTAATCCAATATGTTCTGTTATTCCATTTACCCGTTTCTCGTTTTACGCGCTACTCCGCAGGTTCAATTGACAGCGTAAATCGGGGACCACTGTACATCCCGAATGGAAAATGGTTCTCAGTGGAGTACCACAAGGCTCTATCCTTGTACCCAACCTGTTTGTGATCTACATTAATGACAAATGAAAAAATATCGAGCTACATTGCCAAGTTTACGGACGACATGAGTATATTTGGGAAGGTAGCAAGTGAGGATGATGTTGCAACAATGCAGGAAGACCTGAATGAGCTGTTCAAATGGTCCCTAAACTGACAATGCAACAACCCCAAAATACTATTATATTAATAACACTTCTCTAGATACTGTCGAAATGGAGAAAACAAACCAAGATAGGAAAATGCTCCTTCAACTTTACAAATCTGACATAAGTCCCAGTCTGGATTACTGTATACAGTAAAGGCATAGAAACCCTACCTCTAGAAAGGCCTAACATCCCATAAAAAAGTGCAACACAGAACGACTAAAATGATTCCAGAACTATGTCATCTCGATTACTCAAGTAGGACTAATAACCGTTTAGATGAGGCACAACAGGGCAGATCTCATTGAAACAATGAAAATCCTGAAAGTGCTGGAAAACATGAACCCAGGCCATTTCTTTGTGATGTCACGCACCACCAACATAAGGGGACATAACTACAAGCTCACCAAGTTATCATGCAGTACAAATACAAGGAAATACTTTTTCACATAGAGGGCATTAGACCTACGGAACGTTCGACCAGCCCAAGCTATGGAATCACGAACAGTACAGTACTGGGCTTCGAGTTGCCCCTGACAAAATTATCAAAAACAGTGGAGGGATCAAAAACAGGTCATTAGCCTAGATCCCTCAGCATGGCCACCTCTACTGGGCTGCCATTAGATAAATAGGGTAAAAATATATAATTTTACCCATAAATGGTTCTTCCACATGACAACACTACATTAGCATCCGATTCCTCTTCCAAGCAAATTCCTCTAATGAAATAGGAAATATCCTTGAAATTCATAATTCTACACTTTGTCCACAACAAAAAAATAAATTCCTACTTCAACAGATATTAACCCCCCACCCCAAAACATTTATTATGTCCCCACAAATGTATTTTTATTCAATCTCATCCTTACTACTCATTGAGCCATACTCTATGTGTCCCTTCAGTGAAGTACAATACAGTTAACCCTCACTTTACGCGGTTAATGTAACCCGGAGGGTCCCGCGTAAAGTGAGAAACGCGTAAAGCAAATAACATAACATATGGGATTAATTGAAATGGAGTCCGGGCCGATCCCCAAACTCCACTTTTTGACGACACACAACTATGTTGTAGTAAAAATATTATCTTAACTTTATGATGGTATGCACACACAATTAATAATTAAGAGAAATATCAATAATATTAGGTTTTTAACACTTACATTAGTAGAAAAAATGGCTGGGCACACGGGGATGGGCGGTTGGTTCCGAGGCAGAGGGCAGATTATTGGCCCTCACCTGTGTCACTTGTATCAATTGTATCACTATCCACCACAGAGGCTTGCAGGGCCTCTTTGTCAAACTCCCCAAAGTCCATATAAGTCCATATCCTCACCATAATTATCACTATCACTGACTTGGGCCGGCTGTGGTGGGTGGCGGGTGAAGAACTGGTAATGTTTTGATGACTGGGCGACCTTGTGCGCACCATGTTCGCGCAGCTTACACAACATGGCGGATGGCAGGAGGTTTGGATCCAAAAATGGCGCGGCTCGCCAGCCGCTCTCCGAGTAAAGGGGTACACGCACCGCGGAATGTGAGCATCCTGGGTTCCGGCAGGGCACCGCGTAAACGTGGAAAGTGGGACCGCGTAAAGTGAGGGTTAACTGTATATGAAATAAAATTCTACCATTGTATTGTTGCTCTATATGAGAAAATGGAGGGAATACAAATAGCCCATAGTTTTCTGATGATCTAGAAAAGAATCCTCGTATTTCTAAATCCCTCTTATACCTTTCAAAAGTCTGACTTATTCTTCCTACACCTTTCTTTAACATTTAAAAATAACTGAAGTAATTAGGAGTCAAGATGTGAACTATTAGTTTTCAGCACCTCTATTATATCAATTCAATATTCCTCCTACTCTCTAACCACACACCTGACTGTAAAAGGTGGATGATGCCAGAGTATCATCATCAGCTGTGGGTGCTGGGTTGAGAGATACTGTCCCATCATCTAGTTCTACCCAGTGACGGAAGCACATGGCACTAGACATGGAGAGAATACAATTAGTAAGTTAGACATTAATTACCAACAGACAGATACACGTCGCTACCTGGCATTTAATTGCAATTCTCAAAACCCCCTCCCGCACCCTTCATCACACGCATTGCTGCCGTCATCTCTTGCCCTAGAGCGAGCAGTAAACAAATGTCAACTCTCGAAGGGTGGAGATGGGTGGAATGTCAACGTCGCATTCTGGACTATATCACAAAAAGGGGTTTTAGGAGAGAAAAAAAAAAAAAAATGGCCTTGATTACCCGAGCATGAGGTGGAGAGGGAGGTGATATTGCATATAAGGCTCTGCTAGCTAGGTACAGATTATAATTATAAACTTTTTGGATTATTTTTCAATACTGTAAGTATTACGAACATTTACCAGAAAGTAAAATGTTAATTTACATATCCAAATTAGGATAATGTACTCACTTTACTCTGATGAGGGAGAAGAAGGTCCTGGTTGTGGAAATTGACTAGGTGGGGGAGGGGACCCCAGCACTACCACATGTGAAGCATCTTTCAGAGATAGATGAAGATAGCTGTTTTAAAAGATTTTTGAAGATCTCCAAAAGCCCACTTGTTTGATCTGACTGAGGCTCATATGCCACAGAAAGGCCACAGACCCTGCATATTTCCTGGTGTCATGTGCCCAAAATTTCTTGCCATGGTCTGATTTACTCACTAACTGAGATACGGTACCCGGTAAATATTTTGTCATTTGACTAGAAGACAATTTCTTACCATCCAGTGATGAGAATACATAGGGGTCTCGATTAGGGAACCTGGTTAACCATTCTTGAAGATTCCTAACCAGGCAAAATATATGAGGAACCCTGGTCTCATCCATCAACCATTTTATCCTGATAGGTTGAGCTCGAAAATCCTCCCTTTCATTTTTCTAAGGATCTCCGTAAGAAAACGGGTGACATCTTCCTCAGAAAATATCAATAGTGATGGATTATTGGAAATTGAAATCAGCTCACTGATTCTCATACCTGTTGCTATTGCTGAAAGGAAGGCTGCCTTCTGGAGCAATCTGTCCCGGTTCAGATTTATATTGTAATTAGGTCTCATAAGAAATTTAGTAACTTTATCTAGAGACCAAGGTGAGATTCTCTTAGGCCGAGGGGGTCCCTGAATGAAAAAGGATGATCTGAGCATTGGATAAATTCTTGGGTTCAAAGTAATAGTAAAACCCCATGCCAAAAGGTCAACCAATGCCAATTTATGAGATGCAATTGTTGATTCTTGAAGGCCTTTAACTCTGAACAGAAAATCTAAAAATTCTAACACCACTGTTTCCGACAATGTGATTGGTGTCGTTAACCTGATAAATTGTTGAAAAAGTTTCCAAGTTTTCTCATATTGCATAGAAGTTCGGGGTCTGTGACCTGCTATCACTTGGTTAACTAGTGTATATTGGAATTACCCAACAATCTATTTAAACATCTTTCGAGAAACTGCAAGCACGAAATGCCAAGGCTATCTCGAACTAAGGGTGCTGTACCTGTTCTAGACATCCCTGTTGCAATTGTAGTGGATGCGAGCACCAGTCCAACAGATCCAGACACCACAGTTGTAGGATCCAAAATGGTGGAATTAAGAGGACCTTCCCTTGGAAGGATCTGAGTTTGTGAACCACTTTGGGCAACATTTTCACAGGTGGGAACAGATAGATTGAATTCCAATGGTTCCAATCTATGAGTAGAGCATTTCCAAAAAAAATTGATCGTTCTAGAGATGCATAAGTTGGCATCTTGTGATTGTTTTGTGAGGCAACGAGTTCTATTTGTGGAGCAACAAACTTCCTCACTAGACTTTTGAACTTCGAAATCTTTAGGGACCATTTTGTTTCCATCGATACTGGCCTGAGATGGGACAACGCATTTGCCCAATTGCTTTGTACTCCCGGTATGTGAGTTGCTTTGAGGTAAAGTGTTTGTGTTACACAAACTTTGAAAAAATTATCTGACAATTTTAGGAGGGGCCAAGATCTGGTTGAGCCTTGATGATTGAGACAAAACACTGCCACTCTGTTGTCCATGGCAAACATCATTGTCATGTTTTTAAATTTGGGTTTGTCAACAAAAAGAATAGGACTACTGCTAATTCTTTTACGTTTATGTGTTTGTCCCAAGGGGAGTCGCTCCACTTCCCTTGACGGAACTCTCCTTTTGAGAATGGTATCCCCATCCTATTTCGGACGCGTCCATACAAACGCCCAAGTCTGTTTGAGGGGGAACCCAGGGAGATGACCCAATTAGATTGTCCAAATTTTTCCACCATGACAGATGATTCTTAATCTGAATAGGGAGAGAAGAAGCAATATTTCTCTGTCTGTTAAGCAAATTCGACCCCAGATGAGTTAGTTGCTTCTTCCTTAACGTGCCCAAAGGAACTACTATGGTGGCAAAAATTCAACAGACCCCGTAATTTTTCCCAATCGTGCCGAGAAACCTCTTGCTTTACACAAAAGGCTCCTTCTTGGTTTATCACATGTTACCTTTGCTTCTGGTAGACTGACTGACTGCTGATTGGTGTCCCAATGAAGACCAAAGCAATCCAATTTCTAACATGGTATAAGATTTTATTTGACCTGGTTTATCTTTAATCCTATGTTTTGAAATAGTACTAGTGTACATTGGATCGCCCTTTGACAATCTTCGAAAGAGTTTCCTACTATCAGCCAATCGTCTAGATAAGCAAAAGATCATATGCCCTCCTCCACAACGATCTCTCTGGGGATGTTTGCCAGTTTTGTAAACACTTTTGGCACAATTGTCAGGCCGAATGGCATCACTGTGAATTGATAACTTACATACCCCACTGTGAACACTAGAAACTTTCTGTACATGTAAGCATTAGGCACGTGATAATAGGCGTCTTCGAGATCCAAGCATTGGGCGGAAGTAGATGCCCCAATGTTCGTAAGTGAGCATCTTGAAACTTGTTTTGGTAATGAACTTGTTCAGGACGGAAAGATCTAAAATCCACTTCAATTTGTTGCTGCCTTTCTTGGGGACTGGGAATAAGCGAGACATGAAACATTTCTCTGACTGCAACAGTTCTATCACACCTCTGTTTAACAATTGAATTACAAATTCTGTGAGTAAGGGGGTTGGTTTTTTACCACTTTTTGGTAACACTGGGGGAGCACGCCTCAACCATGTTCATGTGAGGCCCCCTTTCATTGCCTTGTAAGCCCATATGGAAGAAGTCCACCTGTTTTCCCAACCACCTTGACGGCCCAGCTATCTGGCTTCATTGGGAGGTTGATAACTGAACCTACCAGCTGGTCCTGTTCCCCTGTTAGCTTGAGCAATAATGCTTGAGTGAGCATGAAGCCAGAGTTAAGTTTTTCTCTTCATAGCTCTATTTTAGTCATGTCCTCAGTAGCGGGTTCAGCCTTTCAAAGCAAACTTTAGCGAGGCTGCTAGTCTCAGTGATCCTTCCGGACGCTGACCTTCCAGTCTTACTAGCAATCTTGAGTTATGTTGGGATGAACCTTGTATCCTCAGTATGAGTTAAATGAGAACCATTCAGGGTGGAATTTTCAGCCCAATACATTTTGCTATAGTAATAGTGAACAATGTTAGCCAATGGAGGACTATGGTAGCAGCTCAGCACTGTCAACCCTTCCAGGTGACTTGATGCTCACTCAGGCATCATTGCTCAAACATGATTAGTTGAAGCGGTGATGTCTGTGCACCCTGATTGGCAACAAATAGAGAACTTGCTGATCTCTCAAAATATAAGTGCTCTAAAATGAAGTTAGCTTGATTAAGTAACAAAGTTCACTAAGTTCACTGAGCTGAGGGATAATTGAGATAAGAGAAGGGAGAGGTGTATGATATAGTGAGTTACTTGTTTATGATTGTCACACTGGTGACAAGAGATATTAAATCAAATACCTTACTAAAATATCACAGTTAGGAGTCATACTGATTATGTTTGGGAGAAAGTTTTATTATCTCCCTTGTATTATTATGATGATACAATGTGACTAATAGTGTTCCTCCTAGTTTAGATGAGTGATGTGCAACTGGAGGAAGAAGGACAGTTGTCTGGACAGCTGGATGAAGGAGGAGACCATGGAACTGTCCCTGGGGAACTAGTGTTGAGTGACGAGCTACAAGGACTAGAAAGTTCAGCTCATACAGTACATACAAGGAATTGTCCGTCAGTAGAGGATGTGAATTCAGTAGTAGTAGCTTCACCCAGAACCCAAGGGGACTGTACTACATGTAATTATCAAGGATGTAGAGTCACTTGGATTATCAAGTTAGATCCTCATTTGACTCGCATAAATCATAGCAGCTGTGTCTCAGACAACCTGTTTTCACCATTGGATTGTGCAGTTTGTTATGATCAAATAGTTTAAATGAATCAAACTGCATGAAATAAGAAGGAATTATCAAAGATGCAAATAAAAAATACATGAAATAAAGCCTTAAAGAGTAAAATTCTAAATGTAAAACACTGGAAAGATCCCAAGTTAGCAGAAAGTTTAGAATTAAGGGTGATAGGTAAGAGACTTAATCCCCAGTTAGACCAACCTGCTTCTGCTAAGAAAAGTAGGTTATTGGATATTTAAGACAAGAATCTCAACCTAGTCAGCCCGATTTTAGTGGATTCCAGAATCAGGATGAGAAAGATTGCACTAATAGTCTTCAGTCACTAGAGCAGGGAGAACCTGTTGAGACTTACTGCAGTCGACTGCCACGCAGCTGATGGAGAACATTGAGTGTAAGGATGATCCAAACAGGCCTTGGGTAACATTGGTAAGACCTAAGTTTTCTTTGTTTTAAACAACATCAGGATCTGTGGATTCCTTATTCAAGATATTTTATGAAAATGTTTCTAAACTTCCTGATCTCTCAGCACTTGAAAAGAGACAGGAAGGCCAAGCAGGCAACTGTGGGTCATCATTCATTGTTTTTAGAAGGTGATACTACAATTTCTTGGCCTGTTATTTCCCCCAAAATGATCTCTGAAATAGATGAAGTCTGGGCTAACATAATGAAAGACTTAATTCATTCCCTCAGATTGGAATGATCACAAGTTTAGTTTTTTGAAGTTCCAATGCAATGAAAAAAAAAATTCCTTTTATGAACTTTCCCAGTATTTATCGGCTCCAAAATATGCTGACATAAGCTATGAAATAAATTTGAAACCAGTTGCTTTTGCACTGTTGCAGGAAGAGTTCAAATTCACGAAGTTGGCAGTGGATATTTGGTCTGCAATCATGATGTGTCAGTTATTGACTAATTTGGTACTGAAATATGAGGACAGTTCAGAAGTAGACATGTTTTACTGCTTCTATACAAGGGATCCCATATTCCCTGTAAATGTTGTTGAAAGCCCTAAAACTAAAAGCCTACTTAAGGAAGCAAGCCACTAATAATGCTTAAGCGGTTAGTGCTTATTTATTGCTACGTTCTTCCCCTCTTTCTCCTGCTTTGTTTGAGGAATAAGCAAGCTATTCATATTACTGTTCCCAGGAGTCCTAAGACCTTTTGGAAATTTAAAAGTGGAAGGTCTAACAGGGGTACAGGGCCAGCTGCTAGGTTCAGTTATCAACCTAGAGGAAACTTTAGAGGAAGAAACAATTCAAAATGGAGTAGGGGTGGCCGTTTGTTCAGAAGTGGAAGGAGACCTTATTCCACCACAACAGTGGTCATTCCCTCCCAATGAAGCCAGACAGCTGGGTCATCTACGGGGATGGGAAAATAGGTGGATTTTAGATCTTTCCATCCTGAACAAGCTCATTATATATATATATATATATATATATATATATATATATATATATATATATATATATATATATATATATATATATATATATATATATATATATATATATATATATATATATATATATATATATATATATATATATATATATATATATATATATATATATGCTTCAGATCATCTGAAGCATCTTGCCCAATGCTTGGATCTCAAGGAGGATCTCGAAGATGCCTTTTATCACGTTCCTGTTGCTCCCAGGTACAGAAAGTTTCTTGTGTTCGCAGTGGGGGATGTAAGTTATCAATTAACAGTGATGCCATTTGGCCTAATAATTGTGCCAAAAGTGTTTACAAAACTGCGAACATCCCCAGGAAGATCCTTGCGAAGGAGGGCATAAGAACTTTTGCTTATCTAGACGATTTGCTGATAGTAGAAAACTCTTTCGAAGACTGTCAAAGGGCGACCCAACATACTCTAGTACTAATTGAAAACCTAGGATTACAGATAAACCAGGTCAAATCAAATCTCCTACCCTGTCAGAAATTGGATTGGTTAGGTCTCCATTGGGACACCAATAAGCAGCCAGTCAGTTTACCAAAAGCAAAAGTAACAGATGTGATAAACCAAGAAGAAGCCTTTTGTGTAAAGCAAGAGGTTTCTTGGCACGATTGGGAAAAACTACGGGGTCTGTTGAATTTTGCCACCAAAGTAGTTCCTTTGGGAACGTAAGGAAGAAGCAACTAAGTCATCTGGGGTCAAAGTTGCTTCACAGAAAAAAAATATTGCTTCTTCTCTCCCTATTCAAATAAATATTCATTTGTCATGGTGGACAAATTTGGGCAATCTAATCGGTTCATCTCCCTGGGTTCCCCCCTCAAACAGACTTGGTCGTTTGTCCAGACACGTTCGAGATAGGATGAGGATACCATTCCTCAAAAGGAGAGTTCCGTCAAGGGAAGTGGAGCAACTCCCTTTGAGACAAACACATAAACATAAGTGAATTAGCAGTAGTTCTATTCCTTTTGTTGGCAAACCCAAATTTCAAAAACATATCATTTCTGTTTGCCATGGACAATATTGCAGCAGTGTTTTGTCTCAATCATCAAGGCTCAACCAGATCTTGGCCCCTTCTCACACTGTAAAAAATAAATAAAATAAAATTAAAAAATTCAAAGTTTGTGTAACACAAACACTTTACCTCAAAGCAACTCACATACCGGAAGTACAAAACAATTGGGCAGATGCGTTGTCCTGTCTCAGGCCAGTATCGATGGAAACAGAATCGTCGCTAAAGATATCGAAGTTCAAGAGTCTAGTGAGGAGGTTTGGGACTCTACAAATAGATCTCTTTGCCTCACAAAACAATCACAAGATGCCAACTTATGCATCTCTGGAACGATCGAATCTTTTAGGAAATGCTCTTCTCATAGATTTGAAAGTTGGAATTCATTCTATCTGCTTCCACCTGTGAAAATGGTGCCCAAAGTGGTTAAAGAACTCAGATCCTTCTAGGAAAAGGTCCTCTTAATTGCGCCATAGTGGATCCAACATCCGTGGTGTCTGGATCTGTTAGAATGGTGCTCGCATCCACTACAATTGCAACAAGGATGTCTAGACCAGGTACTTCACCCTCATTTCGAGATATCCTTGGCACTTCACGCTTGCAGTTTCTCAAAATATGTTTAAATAGATTGTTGGGTAATTCAAATATAGTTAACCAAGTGATAGCAAGTCAAAGACCCAAAACTTCTATGCAATATGAGAAAGCTTGGAAACTTTTTCAATAATTTATCAGGTTAATGACTCCAATCACATTGTCAGAAAAAGTGGTGTTAGAATTTTTAGATTTTCTGTTCAGAGTTAAAGGCCTTCAAGGATCTACAATTGTATCTTATAAATCAGCATTGGTTGACCCTCTGGTGTGGGGTTTTAATATTACTTTGAACCCAAGAATTTATCAAATGCTCAGACCATCCTTTTTCATTCACGGACCCCCTCGGCCTAAGAGAATCCCACCTTGGTCTCTAGATAAAAGTACTAAATTTCTTATGGGGCCTAATTACAATATAAATCTGAACCGGGACAGATTGCTCCAGAAGGCAGCCTTCCTTCTAGCAATAGCAACAGGTATGAAAATCAGTGAACTGATTTCAATTTCCATTAATCCATCATTATTGGTATTATCTGAGGAAAATGACACCCTTTTTCCTACGGAGATTCTAAGAAAAAAATGAAAGGGAGGATTTTCAAGCTCAACCTATCAGGATAAAACTGCTAATGGATGAGACAAGGGTTCCTCATATACTGTGCCCAGTTAAGATTCTTCAAGAATGGTTAACCAGATTTCCTAATCGAGGCCCCTATGTATTCTCATCGCAGGATGGTAAGAAATTGTCTCCTTGTCAAATGACAAAATATTTATCTCAGTTAGTGAGTCAAGTAGACCCTGGCAAAAAATTTTTGGAACATGACACCAGGAAATATGCAGGGTCTGTGGTCTTTCTGCAGCATATGAGCCTCAGTCAAATCAAACAAGTGGGCTTTTGGAAATCTTCAAAAAACCTTTCAAAACAGCTATATTCACCTATCTCTGAAAGATGCTTCACATGTGGTGGTACTGAGTTCCCCTCCCCCACCTAGTTAATCTCCACAACCAGAACCTTCTTCTTCCTCATCAGAATAAAGTGAGTATCTTAATTGGGATATGTAAATTAAAATTTTTACCTTCCGGGAAATGTTCCTAATATTGGAAAATATTCCAAAAGTTTATAATTATAATGTGGACCTAAGCTAGCGGAGCCTTCTAAGCAATGTCACCTCCCTCTCCACCTCCTGCTCGGGTAATCAAACTAGACGTCGCATTCTGGATCGAACAAAAATAATTTTTTTCTAAAAAAAAAGGTTTTGTGATAGAGTCCAGAATGCAACTTCGACATCCCACCCATCTCCACTCCTCGAGAGTTGACATTTGTTTACTGCTCGCTCTAGGGCAAAAGATGACGGTAGCAATGCGTGTGATGGAGGGTGCGGGATGGGGTTTTGAGAATTGCAATTTTATTACAGGTAGCAACGTGTCCTCCTAATATATTACGCATTTAAGTAATTATTGGATGTTTTAATTGCCTCACATTTACCGGTACTGTATATATTATTTTAAGAAAACTATAGCTACTGCAGGAAAATATAGTACTGTACATACAAAAGTTTTTTTTCTAAATACTCCCTGCTGAAATGTGTGGTGCATTTTATATTGCAATGAGTTTCAAATGCTATAAAATACAGGTATCTCCCCCCAGCCATACGTTCCTACACTCATTGTGTTGCCCCCCGCCCCCCCAAGCGAGGCGCGTAAAGTTGAATGCATTTAAGTTAAATGCACGTAATATACGATACAACTGTACAGTAGTTGACCTCATCTAATTTTGCCCTCAATTTCCTGAAATTTTAATTGTTTTGCATATAATCAAACTGGAAGACTTGTTTAATCTACCTTCTGACAATATGTCCAAGAGCATCTGCTAGCGTGGAGGTGAGGGTACGGACAGGTGGTGTGAGTGTCAGGTTGGATGTGGGCGTTAGGTTAGACTCGACTCCAAACACAACTTCTTTTCCTTCTAACCAGCCCTTTAGTTCATCAATGCTATTCACTAACATCCTGTAAGAATGTTTCCTCACTGGATTATTTTATCTAAATTACATTTTTCCTAAACTAATGCAGGAATCAGACAAAAAATAAACACAGTATCAAGAGTTAAAAAATTAGTTAAGAGTAGAAAAGACTAATTAAAGAACAAATATATATTGACAGTATAAACATCAACAACAACAAAATTATTAAGAGAATTTGTTAAAGCTAATGGTGGAATAAAGAGATCATTTTAACTGGGAGAAATACCAAAAATATGACAAGACACCACATGGTAAAAACAATGGTAATTGAAGAAGAAGAAGAACCGCACGCACGCACGCACGCACGCACGCACGCACGCACACACGCACGCACACACACACACACACACACACCCCAACATGACACCCTCTTGACACACACACACGCACACGCACACACACACACACACACACACACACACACGAAGTTCCCAAGCGCTTTCGTGTAATTCACATCTTCAGGGGTGAGTACAGACTAAAGAGGAGTACAAAACAAGGTGTATATATACAGAGGAGGGTGAGACCAGGCCCACAATGGTCAGGTATTAGGTAATGACCCTACTAATCTTTAAATAGCAAGGCAACGGTCGGTAGTCAGGTCAGAGGGTAAGGTGACCCAACCTTCTCACCTGGTTACAAATCTTCTTAATTACAAAATTGTCCAGTTTGTACATGCCATTACTCAAATTCATGTTGAATGCTTCGGTATGTTTAATGAGACTAGATTCTATGATGTTCCTACTATCAATTGAATTACAAGGTAATATTGAGGAGGCATTATCCCAGTCAATGCAATGCTTGTTATCCCTCAAATGAACAAACAGAGCATTGGATTCCTGGCCTGTCCTAACACTATATTTATGTTGTTTAAGTCTAGTTACAAGATCTTTACCTGTCTGGCCTAAGTAAAACATATTACATTCCTTGCAAGGAACTTTATAAATGCAACCAATTGTGTTGTTGGGGGAGTTCTTGATTAACATTTGTTTAACAGTGCATGAGTTTTTAAATGCCACATTGACGTTCCAGGTTTTTAGTTGTAAAGGAATGTGTGAGAAATTTTTGTGAAATGGTAATATTAAGATATTCTTATGGTCATGGGTGGGCTTGGGATCAGTTCTATAAAAAGTTTTCTTAGTAATGTTTAGGCATTTGTCTATAAAGATCTAGGGTATTTAGGTTTGAGCCAATATTATAGATATATTTATATTCCTCATCAATGAATTCCGGACTGCAAATTCTCAAAGCACGTAAAAACATTGTTGAAAATACTGACTGTTTGACTCTATTGTGGTGGGCAGAATAATAATGAATGTATGAACACACATTAGTTGGTTTTCTATAAATACTGAACCTAAAAGTGTTACCTATTCTGTGGATCAGACAGTCTAGGAATGGCAATTTACAGTCTTGCTCTAATTCCACAGTGAATTTGCAGTCCGAATTCATTGATGAGGAATATAAATATTCATAATATTGGCTCAAACTTAATACCCTAGATCTTTCAGACAACAATACTAAGAAAACTTTATAGAACTGATCCCAAGCCCACCCATGACCATAAGAATATCTTAATATTACCATTTCACAAACATATATATATATATATATATATATATATATATATATATATATATATATATATATATATATATATATATATATATATATATATATATATATATATATATATATATATATATATATATATATATATATATATATATATATATATATATATATATATATGTTATTATATATTATTATATTACCGCAACGCTTAACGCGTTTTGACATACGCGGTGCCCTGCCAAGCTGAACTTTCACTTACGCGATTTTCTCAACAGCAACGTGAGTGTCCGGTCTCGAGCTATTTTGAGATTCGCACCACCCCCACCCGCCACCTGCCTGACTGCCTGTTTTAGCTCATAAAATTCATACAAATTACCGGTCAGAATATAATTTACATTGCTGGAATTCTTATAATTTGGTGATCATTTTGAATATAAACAACATATTTTTTGCATTAAACATACAATTTTAGATAAAATGTTTAATCTGAGTAAGTATGTTATCTTTTGTCCAAAATATATGACATTTATATTCAAAATATTCCTGGTCTTACAAGGAATCCAGCAATGTCAATTATATTATCCTAACTTTTAATCTGAGGTATTATTTATTACTAAATGTTAAAAACTCTTGAATGGAGGATTGGTGGGGGGAGGTTGGGACTGACCTCGCGGATTGGAAGAGGCAAAAGTGGGAGTACTTTGATTGACAGATAGTGTTGAAGAATATATTTTTTTTTTTTTTACTGTAGATATTGGTTTTAGCTCATAAAAATTCATACAAATTATCAGCCAGAATATAATTTACATTGCTGAATTCTTATAATTTGGTGATCATTTTGAATATAAACAACATATTTTTTGCATTAAACATACAATTTTTAGATAAAATGTTTAATCTGAGTAAAATATGTTATCTTTTGTGAAAAAATATATGACATTTATATTCAAAATATTCCTGGTCTTACAAGAGAATCAGCAATATCAATTATATTTTCCTAACTTTAGTTTGAGGTTATCCACACATCTCCTTGGGACGGTTGGTGGGGGGTGGGGGGGAGGGAGGGACCGACCGACCATCCTTGGCTGTGTACTGTAGTGTAAAGTATTAATTGTGTGCATTACCATCATAAATTAAGATGTTATTTTTACTACTAACATAGTTATTGTCGTCAAAAAGTGGAGTTTGAAAGTAGGGCTGGGTTCTATTGAATTAATCCCATATGTTCTTTATTCATAGCGGTTTCACTTAACCTGGGACCCTCTGGGTTCAATTGACCCAGCGTTAAATTAGAGGTACCTATTATATATATGAAGAAAATCAGATGAATTGAGAGTTACCTGCTGGCTGAGCTGTGAAGCAAAGTCCCACAGTGCAACACACACACATACAGTATTTATATATATATATATATATATATATATATATATATATATATATATATATAAGGTAGCTGTGCACAGACTTGCAACATCTTTTTAAAACCAAGCCAATACAGGATGATTATGTCAATACAGTCAGAAGCTGATGTACCGGTATGTATAGTCAATTATGTGAAAGGGTTCATATAACCCTAAGATGATACCTGTTACTGTACATATACCATAACAGCAAAATGACCTATTACACCACAATTAATATACAGTACAAAACTTTTACAGTACTTAATACTTTGGGACATCTTCCAATTCTGTTTCTAAGTACTGTACAGTCAGGGTCAAAAGTTCACTCCCACCTAAAATGAAGCGGCATCAACCCCCAAATGAGATGAAAAAGTCAGAGTAAGTCAGTTCAGAGACTCATTCCTGTGACTCAGTTTCACCACGGGGAGCAAACTTTTCTCCCAGACTGTACATCATTTCATGTAAGTGGTATTAAAATGAGATATGTAAAAACAAAAGGTATTAAAATAAACCACAGTAATGAACTACCATCTGGAAACTGGCTAACCCCGACAAGATTGGAAAATGGCCATAAAACGATGAAGATGATGAAATGTAACAATAATAATGATAAATCTCACATGGTTATAGCCTCCTGAACATTGCATTGCCAATGCAGAAGAAATGGTGCTAATCTTTTTTGCTTCTGAGACAGCACGAATGTGTGCAGCTAAAGGCTCAGACACCTTCCTCAGCCCCAGCCAACAACAGTCCAGCTGACCCTAGTGTTGTCACTAGCTTATCATAGGTGTCCACCAGCTCATCAATGGCCTCATCACAATGTTCAGTACATTCACCTAATAACTCCTGCAGTTGGATAAAATGAAGATATTAATCAATTAAATATTCTTTGACTGCCTAATATTACTCTGCACACAAACAACACTGACAAATAAAGTTTTATATGTACAGTATAGATTTTTGAATTAAAATACAAAAAGGAAGTATTGTATGTACTATTATTTATATAAAAGTCTGTCTAAAATTAACTAACAGAATTTTCTAAACTGTGCATCATAGTCTGAGACCCCATTTGTAGCCCATGATATATTATTACATTTTATTTATTATTTACCTGGGATAACATTTTGTAATCATTTTCTATTCACACAAATGAAACAGACAGAACAGTCAATTGCTTTGAACTACAGATGGTATACAGAAATGGTATGTTAAAGGCTTATCCAATTAAAGCGATATCCCGTTAGCCGGAACAATTGGTGCAGAGCACTTTCGGGGATGAGAGATTTCCAGCGAACCAGACGACTTTCGCAACCGGAAAAATTCCTTATCCCCAGAATCTTTTCCGGTTACTGTGAAAAGTTTCCGAGTGTCTAAACTAGATGTCTTGCACACAGAGACACTAACCCACTTCCCCAAAATCTTTGTTGGTGCTGGGGATGTTTCCTCAGTCTAAAGTACCGGAGTCAGTAAATGCAGTTCTAATAAGTTAGAAACTCAATTTCTTTCCAATAATAATCCAGAATAGTTTATCTAAAAGTTTGGGAAAAAATATATTTGAAAATTAAAAATCTATATGAAGCAGGCATGAATGAAGCTGTGTGTTACACCAAAGACTGGTATTTTCCATCCCATGGAGCTGTGGGGGATTAGTGGGTCTCCTGTACCTGACCTGCCCTGAGGCAATGTCAGGTGGAGGTAGGGTGGGGATTAGTGGACTCATATTACTGACCTTCTGATGGAATGTCAGGTCACCCTTTCTTGGCTGGGTGTAGTGGGTCTCATGACCTGAAGATGTCTTGAATAAACACGAAACCTAAATTATTTTTATAGATTGTGATAAGTATAAGTATAAATAAGCAAAGTTGTATCCCTTCAACATTATATTGCAAAACATTTTCAAATATGAAGTGAAAAAGCAGAAAGGTGTGGGTGATTAGAGAGAAGAGGTGGAAATGCGTGTTGCGCAGTGCTCCTCAACAGCTGATATTTAAACTCTGAAAGCAGTCACAAACACTCAAATTTGTCTCACAATAAGACCATCACTCCTTATGTTTGCTGTCTTAATTCCATTTTAGGGGTATGTGATGTTGGGGTGTGTGTGTGGGGAGTGTGTGATGTTGGGGAGTGTGTGTGGGTTGAGAGGGTGTGATGTTGGGGGAGTGTGTGTGTGTGTGGGGGAGGGTGTGATGTTGGGAGGTGTGTGTGTGTGTGTGGGGAGGTGTGATGTTGGGGTGTGTGTGTGTGGGGAGGTGTGATGTTGGGGTGTGTGTGTGTGTGAGGGGGTGTGTGTGTGGGGAGGTGTGATGTTTGGGGTGTGTGTGTGTAGGGAGGGTGTGATGATGTTGGGGTGTGTGTGTGGGGAGGGTGTGATGTTGGGGTGTGTGTGTGTGTGAGGAGGTGTGATGTTGGGGTGTGTGTGTTGGAGGGGTGTGATGTTGGTTGTATGTAGGAGGTGTATGTTGTGTGTGTCAGGAGGTGTGATGTTAGTGTGTGTGTGTCGGGAGGTGTGATGTTAGGGTGGTTTGTGTCAGGTGTGAACGAGGATGGTGTGTGTGGGTGTGATGGTGTGTGTGTGGTTAGGAGTGTGATGTTGGGGTGTGGTGTGTGTCAGAGTTGTGTTGGTGTTGTGTGTCAGGGAGGTGTGATGTTTGATTGTGTGTGTCAAGGAGTGTGTGATCATTTGGGGTGTGTGTGTGTGTAGGAGGGTGTGATGTTGGTGTGTGTGTGTAGGTGTGATGTTGGGGTGTGTGTGTGTGTCAGGAGGGTGTGATGTTGGTGTGTGTGTGTGTCGAGAGGGTGTGATGTTGGGGTGTGTGTGGGAGGAGTGTGATGTGTGGGTGTGTGTGTGTGTCAGGAGGTGTGTGTGGGGTGTGTGTGTGTGTGTGGTGTGATTGGGTGTGTGTGTCAGGAGGGTGTGATGTTGGGTGTGTGTGTCAGGATTGTGATGTTGGGGTGTGTGTGTCAGGAGTGTGCTGTTGGGGTGTGTGTGTGTCTGGAGGTGTGATGTTGGGGTGTGTGTCAGGAGGTGTGATGTTGGGGTGTGTGTGTGTGTCAGGAGGGTGTGATGTTGGGGTGTGTGTGTGTGTCAGGGAGGGTGTGATGTTGGGGTGTGTGTCAGGAGGTGTGATGTTGAGGTGTGTGTCAGGGAGGTGTGATTTGGGGTGTGTGTGTCAGGAGGTGTGATGTTTAGAGTGTGTGTGTCAGAGGTGTGAGTTCTGGGGTGTGTGTGTCAGGGTGTGATGTTGGGGTGTGTGTGTCTGGAGGTGTGATGTTGGGGTGTGTGTCAGGATGTTGGGGTGTGTGTGTGGAGGTGTGTGTTGGGGTGTGTGTCAGGAGGTGTTGTGTGTTGGAGTGTGTGTGTGGGGTGTGGAGTGCTGGAGTGTGTGTGTGTGGAGTGTGAGTGTTGGGGTGTGTGTGTGGGAGGTGTGATGTTGGGGTGTGATGTTGGGAGGGTGTGATGTTGGTGTGTGTGTGTCAGGAGGTGTGATGTTGGGGTGTGTGTGTGTCAGGAGGTGTGATGTTGGGGGTGTGTGTGTCAGGAGGTGTGATGTTGAGGGTGTGTGTCAGGAGAGTGTGATGTTGGGGGTGTGTCAGCAGGAGGTGTGATGTTGGGGTGTGTGTGTGTTGGTGTAGGTGTGATGTTGAGGTGTGTGTCAGGGAGGGTGATGTTGGGGTGTGTGTCAGGGAGGTGTGATGTTGGGGTGTGTGTGTCAGGGAGGTGTGATGTTGGGGTGTGTGTGTGTCAGGTGTGATGTTGGGGTGTGTGTGTCAGGGAGGGTGTGATGTTGGGGTGTGTGTCAGGGGGGTGTGTGTGTCAGGAGGGTGTGATGTTTAGATGTGTGTGTCAGGAGGTGTGATGTTGGGGATTGTGTGTCAGGAGGTGTATGCGGTGTGTGTGTGTCAGGTGTGATGTTGGGGTGTGTTGTGTCAGGAGGTGTGATGTTGGGGTGTGTGTGTGGGGAGGTGACAGGGGTGTGTGTCAGGAGGTGTGTTGGGGTGTGTGTCAGGGTGTGTGGGGTGTGTGTCAGGAGTGTGATGTTGGGTGTGTGTGTCTGGAGGGTGTGATTTTGGGGTGTGTGTGTGGGAGGGTGTGATGTTGGGGTGTGTGTGTCAGGAGGGTGTGATGTTGGGGTGTGTGTGTGTGGGTGTGATGTTGGGGTGTGTGTGTGTGGAGGTGTGATGTTAGGGTGTGTGTGTCAGGGAGGTGTGATGGGGGTGTGTGTGTCAGGGTGTGATGTTGGGGTGTGTGTGTCAGTTAGTGTCTTTAGGTGTGTGTGTGTCAGGGTGTGATGTTAGAGTTGTGTGTGTGGGAGGTGTGATGTTAGAGTGTGTGTGTGTGTGTTGGGGTTTGTGTCAGGAGGTGTGATTTAGAGTGTGTGTGTGTCAGGGAGGTGTGATGTTGGGGTGTGTGTGTCAGGAGGTGGTGCAGGGTGTGTGTGTCAGGAGGTGTGAGTGCTGGGGTGTGTGTGTGTGTCAGGGAGGTGTGTGTGTGGGTGTGTGTGTGTCAGGGAGGGTGTGATGCTGGGGGTGTGTGTGTGTCGGGAGGTGTGATGTTGGTGTGTGTGTGTCTGGAGGTGTGATGTTGGGGTGTGTGTCAGGTGTGATGTTGGGGTGTGTGTGTGATGTTGGGGTGTGGTGGTGTCTTGGAGGTGTGATGGTGGGGTATTGTCAGGAGGTGTGATGTTGGGGGTGTGTGTGTGGGGTGTGATGTTGGGGTGTGTGTGTCAGGGGTGTGGGTGTTGGGGTTGGTGTGGGGTGTGATGTTGGGGTGTGTGTGTCAGGAGGTGTGATGTTGGGGTGTGTGTCGGGGTGTGATGTTGGGGTGTGTGTGTGTCAGGAGGGTGTGATGTTGGGGTGTGTGTGTCAGGAGGGTGTGATGTTGGGGTGTGTGTGTGTCAGAGGTGTGATGTTGGGGTGTGTGTGTGTCAGGGAGGTGTGATGGGTGTGTGTGTGTGTCAGGGTGTGATGCTGGGGTGTGTGTGTCAGGGTGTGATATTGGGGTGTGTGTGTCAGGAGTTAGTGTTGGGGTGTGGTGTGTCAGGTGTGATTACGGGGTGTGTGTGTGTGTGTCAGGTTGGCAGGTTGTGTGTGTGTGTGTGGGTGTGGCTGGTGTGTGTGTGTTGGCAGGGAGGTTGTGATGTTGGGGTGTGTGTCAGGAGGTGTGATGTGTTGGGGTGTGTGTGTCAGGAGAGGTGTGATGTTGGGGTGTGTGTGTGTCTGGAGGGTGTGATGTTGGGGGTGTCAGGGGTGCAATTGGGGTGTGTGTGTCAGGGAGGTGTGATGTTTGGGGTGTGTGCAGTGAGGGTGTGATGTTGGGGTGTGTCAGGTGTGATGTTGGGTTGTGTGTGTCAGGAGGGTGATTTAAGTGTGTGTGTCAGGAGGTGTGATGTTGGGGTGTGTGTGTCAGGGAGGTGTGATTCTGGGGTGTGTGTGTGTCGGAGGTGTGATGTTGGGGTGTGTGTGTCTGGAAGGTGTGATGTTGGGGTGTGTGTGTAGGAGGGTGTGATGTTGGGGGTGTGTGTGTCAGGGAGGGTGTGATGTTGGGGTGTGTGTGTCAGGAGGGTGTTATGTTGGGGTGTGTGTGTCAGGGAGGTGTGATGCTGGAGTGTGTGTGTCGGGAAGAATATGATGTTTAGAGTGTGTGTGTGTCAGGAGGTGTGATGTAGGGGTGTGATGTGAGATTGTGATGTTGGTGTGTGTGTGTGTGAGTGTTGGGGTGGTGTGTGTCAGGAGGTGTGATGTTGGGTTAGTGTGTGTCAGGAAGGGTGTGATGTTGGGGGTGTGTGTGTCAGGAGGTGTGATGTTGGGGTGTGTGTCAGGGGAGGGTGTGATGCTGGGGTGTGTGTGTCAGTGTGGTGTGATGCTTGGTGTGTGTGTGTCAGGTGTGATGTTGGTGTGTGTGTCAGGAGGGTGATGTTGAGGTGTGTGTGTCAGGAGGTGTGATGTTGGGTGTGTGTGTGTCAGGAGGTGTGATGTTGGAGGTGTGTGTCAGGATTGTGATGTTGGGTGTGTCAGGGCGTCTGGCAGAGTGTAGATGTTTGTGCAGAGTGTTAAGTGGTCAGGAGGTGTGATGCTGGGTGTGTGAGTGTCAGATGTGATGTTGAAGTTGATGATGATGATCAGGATGTTATCGATCATTTAGGTGTGTGTCGGGAGGTGTGATGTTGGGTTGTGTGTGTCAGGATTGTGATGTTGGGTGATGTGTCGGAGGTGTGATCATTGGTGTACCAACCAAAACGTGTGTGTCGGGAGGGTGTGATGCTGGGGTGTGTGTGTCGTGAGAGTGTGATGTTGGGGTGTGTGTGTGTCAGAGGTGTGATGTTAGAATGTGTGTCAGAGGTGTGATGTTAAGGTGTGTGTGTCAGGAGGTTAGTGATGTTAGGTGTGTGTGTGTCAGAGGTGTGATGTTTAAAGTTGTCAGTGTGTCAGGAGGTGTGATGTCCCATTAGATGTGTGTCAGGAGGTGTCAACACAGTGGTGGTGTGTGTGTCAAGGTGTGAGTGTGGAGTGTGTGTGTGTCAGGTGTGAGTGCTGGGATGTGTGTGTAGGAGGTGTGATGTTGGGGAATGTGTCAGGAGGTGTGATTTTGGGGTGTGTGTGTCAGGAGAGTGTGCTGTTGGGGTGTGTGTGTCTGGAGGTGTGATCATTTGGGGTGTGTGTGGGGTGTGATGTTTAGAGTTGTGTGTGTGGGAGGTGTGATGTTGGTGTGTGTGTCAGGAGGTGTGAGTGTTGGTGTGTGTCAGGGTGTGATGTTGGGGTGTGTGTGTCAGGGAGGGTGGGTTGGGGTGTGTGTGTCAGGGAGGTGTGATGTTGGGGTGTGTGTGTCAGGAGGTGTGATTCTGGGGTGTGTGTGTGTCGGGAAGTGTGATGTTTGAGAGATTGTGTGTGTCTGGAAAGGTGTGATGTTGGGGTGTGTGTCCCAGGAGGTGTGATGTTGGGGTGTGTGTCAGGGAGAGTT
>NW_024713129.1:25558101-25581922 GCF_018991925.1 Homarus americanus
TTCAGAATTTTCATGAATAAATCGACACATGGAACAAACAAATTTTGTAACTCTGGATTTTCATAAAATGGATCTTTGTAAAACGGGGATTGCCTGTATACTGTGTGTGTGTGTGTGTGTATATATATATATATATATATATATATATATATATATATATATATATATATATATATATATATATATATATATATATATATATATATATATATATATATATATATATATATATATATACAGTATGTCCATGCTATCACATAATACTGTTTATGTGCTAATCTTACTTATTCTCATTCCTTGGTCGTGCAGGTATACTTATATTATGTGAGAACAAGAGTGTTACCAGCATGCAATTAATTGTGGTTGATGTTTATTATTGTGTGTGGCAATAACTGATGGTGGGCACATAAGATGGTGCTAATTGAGATGGCCGGGGCTGAGGACACCATCTACCTGTGCAACTTCCGGGTTTCTGTGGATGGTGATTGGCTTTGTCTCAAGGAGCTCGCTGAAGGTGGTAGCAGCATAGGTGTCGCCAGGGTGGAGAGGTCAGCTTCCACATCACCGGGGTCACCCCCACCTTCAGGTGCCTACACTTACGTCTCATCTGGCTCCTCCCTGCACACTCTACCCCTATCTGAGCAACTGATGTTGAACCCACCTGATTCAGCCCTGGAGGGCCCTCACTCTTCAGAGAGCCCCCCCCCACCTGCCCCCAGCTTAGGCAGTGAGGGTGGAGCTATGGGCGGTGCTCTCAGCGTGCTTCCCGGCCTCCCACCAGGGCTCTTCGCGCCCTATGTGCCGCTCACCTGTGGTCCGTCCGCACGCTTTCTTCTTTTCGTTGCTATGTCAACACTGTTGGACACCATATAATATATATTTTATATTACTCCCAGAGGTCTATCTGTATACGTATATATATATTCATTTTATATACTGTATACAATACACTACTAATGTACTGTACTGTACTTCGTTTTGTGTATATTTCTTGTATTTGAGTTGACTATAGCAGGGATATTTTTTTTCCATCTGCTGTTCGTAATACATTATAAAGTTTTGTACTGTACTGTATAATTCTTTTTTTAAGTATTCAGAGTATTTAATTATTTTTTAAAGGTAGCATATACTTTGGTAATCTCATATTAAAGAAGTATAAAATAATTAACCTAGAGAAACTTGTGGTACATTTATTAATCATCAGTACTGTACTGTATTAGCATATAGTGTTTTATAGTACAGTACTTAGTACAGTACCGGGTAATACAGTGAATATTATAAATGGAAAGTTTTTGAGTAAAGATAGTACTGTACGTAATAACTTCTTCAAGCTGCAGCAGTTCTATAAGATAATGATAATTGTGTACCATAATAGAGATTTTTTTGAACTTTAAGTATATTAAATTGGATATCATTTAAAATCTGGGTAAAAGTATGGTATCCTCCCCTATATGTATGTATTTTTGAAGACTATGACAGTAGTATATGGTGTCCAGCAATTGTTGTTACATTTTATAAACAATAATCTTATTGGAATACCTCTCCTTGTTACACTTAATAGAATACCTGCTTGTATTGATGGTGCCCTTTTTTTAAGATTTTGCCATCTAAAACCTTCTTGTCTACACGGTTATTGTAACACCCAAGCGGTATTACAGTCACACCCAAGAGGTATTACAGTACAATAGTTCTTGGATTAGTATAGCACAGTACAGTATTGCTAAGTAGTATAGTACAGTGTATTGTGAATGAGAAAAATTTAAAAATATATTTTTGAACTACAGCATCTATATACAGGTATATATATATATATATATATATATATATATATATATATATATATATATATATATATATATATATATATATATATATATATATATATATATATATATATATATATATATATATATATATATATATATATATATATATATATATATATATATATATATATATATATATATATATATATATATATATATATATATATATATATATTATATACAGTTGTACCCCACTTAACGCGGTCAATAGAACCCAGAGGGTCCCGTGTTAAGTGAAATCCGCGTTAAGTGAACAACAGAACACATGGGATTAATTCCAATAGAAACCGGCCCGACCCCCAAACTCCACTTTTTGAAGACATAACTATGTTGTAGTAAAAATAACATCTTAATTTTATGATGGTACATGCACACAATTAATACTTAAGAGAAATACAGTCGCCAAGTTAATGTCCATTCAAATAATGGACTCAACTCCCTCCCCCTCTCACACTACACTGCCGGCTCTTCCCTCTCTGAGAAATTTTAGGGGGAAAACCACTAAATTTTAATAAATAATACCTCAAACTAAAGTTAGGATAATACAATTGATATTGCTGGATTCCTTGTAAGACCAGGAATATTTTGAATATAAATGTCATATATTTTGCACAAAAGATAACATAGTTACCTAGAGAAAAAATTTTATCTAAAATTTGTATGTTTAATGCAAAATATATGATGTTTATATTCAAAATGATCACCAAATTATAAGAATTCCAGCAATGTAAATTATATTCTGGCCGGGTAATTTGTATGAATTTTATGAGCTAAAACAAATATCTTCAGTTAATAAAAAAAAAAATATTCTTCAGGACACTATCTGTCAACCAAAGTACCCCACCTTGCCTCCCCCCTCTTCCAACCGCGCGGTCAGTCCCAACCCTCCCCCCCACCTCCCACCAATCCTCCCTTCAAGAGAAGAGTGGGTGAAAAAAATAAATTTTAACATTTTGTATTAAATAATACCTCAGATTAAAGTTAGGATAATATAATTGACATTGCTGGATTCCTTGTAAGACCAGGAATATTTTGAATATAAATGTCATATATTTTGCACAAAAGATAACATAGTTACTCAGAGAAAAAATTTTATCTAAAATTTGTATGTCTAATGCAAAATATATGATGTTTATATTCAAAATGATCACCAAATTATAAGAATTCGAGCAATGTAAATTATATTCTGGCCGGGTAATTTGTATGAATTTTATGAGCTAAAACAGGCGTCACAGGCAGTCAGGCAGGGTGGCGGGTGGGGGGTGGTGCGAATCTAAAAATAGCTCTCGAGCCGGACACTCACCGCGTTGCTGTGGAAAAATCCGCGTTAAGTGAAAGTTCAGCTTTGGCAAGGCACCGCGTATATGCGAAAACGCGTTAAGTGAAAGCGCGTTAAGCGGGGTAATACTGTATATATATATATATATATATATATATATATATATATATATATATATATATATATATATATATATATATATATATATATATATATATATATATATATATATATATATATATATATATATTATATATATACATATATATATATATATATATATATACATATATATATATATATATATATATATATATATATATATAGTGTGACCAACACACCATCTCCTCTTGTGTGACCATATTATTATTCATTTATATTGTGTACGGTGCATTCAGAAACATTATTTAAAGAATATAGTTTGCAATTTTCATTAATTTTATTGTCTTGGGGGGAAAAGAGGGTAAAAAGCCACCCAAAAGATATGAAAAGGTCACATTTGGGAATGCATCTCATTATTACTGCTTTATTTCAATGGTAATTAATGGTTCGCGATACGATGATTCATCTTACACTGCAATATTGGAGGACACATTAACGTCGTTATTCGAGGCTTTACTGTACTACTACTACCACTACTACTACTTTGCTGTCACTCGAAATCGAGTATGACGATCATCCAGCTATGATAAAATAATATGAGTTATTAAGGATGTCACCTAGGTTGGTGAGTTCTGAGGTGACTAAAGAGGCCGATACAGGACCAGTAGGGTTATTCACAGATGTTGCACATGTGGAGGGCTACATCTAGTGCAGGAGGGGGAGTGGCAGCATATTTCAGGCATTGGCGCTTGTCTGCCTCGGTTTGCAATCGGGCGAACTCGAAAGTTAATGATACCTTATTGTGTGGTGTTACTCCAAGGGGGTCGATTTGGCACTTTTTCAGGTTTGCCTTAAGACTACTCTTATACCTTTTCAGTTGCTAGCCAGCATTACGTTTACTATTCGTTAGGTAACTGTAAAGTAGCTGCTTTGGCAGTCTACTGTCGTCCATGCAGGTAGCATGGCCAATCCAATATAGTTGTTCATGGAGAACGGTTGCCTTCAAGCTCCTGCAGTTGGTATCAGCGAGAATACTGGCATTTGTTCTCTTGTCTTCCCAGTGAACTTGGCGGATGGAATGTAGACTACATTGGTGAAAAATTTCAAGTGCCTTGAGGTGCCTCAAGTATGTGACCCACATCTCACTGCCATATAGCAGGGTTGGGAAGACCATTGCTCAATATATGGGCAACTTTGTAGATAATTTCACCTCCCTACAGCTAAATACATGGGTACGGAGTTTGCCAAAGGCTTAAGATGCACATCTGATCCAGTGTTGAATCTCTTCATTGATGTCTGCGGTGGTGGACAGAAAGCGGGTAACATTAGAGAAGGTAGTACCATTAAGCTGGATGGATGATGGTGGTGTGGCTGAATCAGGGGCAGGCTGAAAGAGAATCTGAGTTTTACGTACATTCACCTCAAGGTTGAAGTGTGAATATTCATCTGCATTGGTGTTTAGGACTTCCTGTAGGTTGCTTTCAGTGTGAGCGACAAGAGTGAGGTCATCTGCATACTGAAGTTCAGTAATGGAAACAGCCGACGTCTTTGTTCCTGTCTGGAGTCGTCTTATGTCGAAAAGAACTTTCATCCAGTACTCGATGTCCACCACTGGCTAAATTGGCACTGGCACGAGTAACGAAGGCAGCCAAGAAAATGGAAAAGAGAGTTGGTGCTAGTACACACCCTTGTTTAACCCCCGTTTGGATGGAGAAGAACTCAGACTGGGTGCCATTGTGCAGGACACTGCCATTCATGCCATCATGGAGTAGTCTCATAATGGCAATGAATTTTGGTGGGCCACCAAAATTTCTGAGGGTCCACCAGAGAACTTTCCTGTTGACCGAGACGAAAGCCATGGTTAGGTTGATGAAGGCAATGTACAGGTCACGACGCTGTTCTCGGCACTTTTGCTGTATGTGGCGGGCATCAAAAATCATTTCAATGGTGCCCTGTCATGGTGTAAACCCATATCGAGATTCTGGGAAGAAGTTTTCCACCTCAGGAAGAAGTCTGTTTAGGAGGACTCAGGCGATAATCTTGCCAGCTATGGACAGCAACGATATCTCACTGTAGTTGCCACAGTCTGACTGGTCTCCCTTATTCTTATAAATATTGATGATGGAGGCATCTTTAAGAGCTTGGAGGGTTCCTCCTTTTCCCATATATTCTCCAGGAGAGAGTGGAGATGGCTGATAAGAAGAGGTCCTCCTGCATTATACATCTCAACTGGGATTTCATCAGTCCCTGAGGCTTTGTTATTTTTAATCAGTTTGATGGCAGTAGCTACCTCATCCAGGGATGGAGGATAACCGGGACGGGTCATCTCTGGATGCTGAGGAACATGCTGGGTAATCAGGACATCCCCATCGGTGTTTAAGTTGTGCAGTGAATGGTACACATTGTACCTCTCTAGTCCGGCAACCTCGGGACCTGACCGGTGCCGGACCATGGAAATTCACCCTTTTCCTGGATAGATAGTGACTTGTGCTTATGCTTGGAAGCACTAGCACCACTTTCTCTGCATCATGGTCTCTTTTAAGACATATTGAAGGGTTAAATGTCGTATAATAGCTTCTCAAATTTCGCGAGTTTTTAATTCAACGTATTTTATTGGAACACACACAAAAAAAATAATAAAAATTTTGACGGCGGAAACTTGAATTTCGACGGGTTTGAACGGCCCGCCAACATGCAGACGACATGCATAATCGTGTAAACAGCGTCATTTCTCTTATGTACAAAAGATTCATTATTGTTTGTTACTGAATGTCTTTTTTATTGAATTAATGTTTATGTGTGCAAAATGAGCAATACAATTCATTAATAATACATAGAATATTAAAACACACGAGGAAATGACACAGCATTGTTTTCGTTGATTACAAAACCAGTGATAGACTGGTTCTACATATAAAACTGAAGAAAATAAGACTTTGGTTGTATCTGTAGTAAAATTAATATGGGTGTTTTAGGTAATGTTATTTAATGATAATAAATGGAACAATAGAAGTAGCTAACGTTAATGGTAAAGAAAAAAGAGAGATCGCGTATGAAAGTGCGCATGCGCACACGTGAAAACATATCGTCATTACTTTACATAAGAATATGAAAGCAACACTTATTTACTGTTCATATATATTTAATTAATGTTTCTGAATTTGTTTTTATTGAATTAATGTTTGTGTGTGAATAATTAACAATACAATTTATTAATAATAAGTGGAATATTAAAACACACGAGAAGACGAGACGGCTGCCGGCATTGTTTTTGTTAAAGCTTACAAAACCAGTGACGGATTGGTTCTACATATAAAATTGAAGAAAATAAGACCCTGATTGTAGCTGTAGTAAAATTAATGTAAAAAAAATAATATGGTTGTTTGAAGTACCTGTAATGTTATTTAATGTTAATAAATGGAACAATATAAGTAGCTAACCATTAATGGTAAAAAAAGTGAGACTGCACACATGTGAAAACATATCGTCATTACTCTGCATAAGAATATGAAAGCAACACTTACTGTATTTTTCGGCTTAAAAGACGCACTTTTTATGACAAAAATATACCTCGAAAATTACCATGCGTCTTCCAGGATGCTAGTCGATGAGTTGTAACAAAGGTTTTTGAAATCAGCCCCTAACAAAAAATGTTACCTGATTACAGTACTTAACAACTACAAGTATTCTCTATACAGTACTGTAAAACTATTGATTTAACTAATATTGTTGATATATTGGAAAAAAAAAAAGCCTTGCTGCTGTGTGGTTTGTTTACTAATGGCAGTGGTGCGGCAGTGCCATCTATTGAGGAATTGCTAAAGGTTGTCTGCTGGTCTCAAATGCAGGAATGTTTGTTTCTTTATATGTAGGCTCTCATATTTGGACACCTATTTACAGTAGGCTCTCATAATTGGATACCCATTTAGACTGTAAAAACCCCACAAAATTAAAATCTTCCAAATTTAAATACACCTTCGTCATCCAAGTAAAAACACACACACAACAACAACATTGGCTGTCCTAATGTTTTCAACTTTATTACCACTGGTGGGTAGATATTTTTTATTAATTCAGAAACATTAATTAAAATATATATGAACAGTAAATAAGTGTTGCTTTCATATTCTTATGTAGATTAATGACGATATGTTTACACATGTGCTCACTTACATACGTGATCTCTCTTTTTTTCACCCTTAATTGTTAGCTACTTCCATTGTTCCATTTATTAACATTAAATAACATTACTTAAAACAACCATACTAATTTTACTACAGCTACAACCAGGGTCTTATCTTCTTCAGTTTTATATGTAGAACTAATCAATCACTGGTTTTGTAAACAACAAAAACAATGACGTCTTGTCATGTGTTTTAATATTCTTCGTATTATTAATGAATTGTATTGTTCAATTTGCACACATAAACAATACAGTGACCCCTCGGTTAACGAACTCAATCCTTTCCAGAAGGTCGTTCGTTAACCGAAAAGTTCGTTAACCGAAACCATTGTTTCAATGGGTTTTTGGGTAATTGGTTCCAGCTCACCGAAAATTTCCTAAATTCAACAAAAATGGTAGAAAAGTTCACTTACTTTGAGGTGTGTATGTACAAGGCTCCTGGATGATGATGATGATGATGATGGGAATTAGAATGGGGGTGGAGGAGAAGGAAGAAGAAAAGGCATTGGGGTGGAAGAGAAGTCACCCCATGGCACCATTTCATCCATAAAATTTTAGTTCTCTTGGTGTATTTCAAGATTATTTTCTTTAAATCAACACTGCACTGCATTATATATTGTCAATATGTAAAATATATTTCAAAATGACCAATAATTTGCTTGGAAACACAGAAAAAAAGCGTTTAGTTGAAGAGAGTCTCAAGCAAGATGTTACCTCCACTGAAAACAGAGAGAGACTAATGCCTGTCTGGTGTGTTAACAGGCTGGATGGCACGCCAGAAACTAGTTTCTTTACCTTCAATTATGTTCAATAATTGTTAAAATGACTAAAAAAGTTAATATTAAACTTTTAAAATTATTGAATAGTATAAACTTCTTGATATTTACTAAAATAGTAAGGAATTTAAGCCCTAGAACCGATTAATGTATTGGCGGATTGATACTAAAGCTGGTTGCCCGGTCAGTGCAAGCGAAAACATGTTGAGGTCGGTTCGTAAGAAATTCGTTAACCGAATTTTTGTTCGTTAACCGAATTGAAGATCCTTATGGAAGGCAGTTCGTTAACCGAAATTTCGTTAACCGAGGCGTTCGTTAAACGAGGGGTCACTGTAATTCAATCAAAACGAAATTCAAAAACATTAATTAAAACATATATGAACAGTAAATAAGTGTTGCTTTCATATTCTTATGTAGAGTAATGATGATATGTTTACACATGTGCTCACTTACATACGTGCTCTCTCTTTTTTTTACCCTTAATTGTTAGCTACTTCCATTGTTCCATATATTACCATTAAATAACATTACTTAAAACAACCATATTAATTTTTCTACATTAATTTTAATACAGCTACAAAGGAGGACTTATTTTCTTTAGTTTTATAATTATGTAGAACCAGTCACTGGTTTTGCAAAAAAGGAGTTGTTTTTTTACTTTTATTTTGTTTTTAAATAAAGATTTTTTGTTTTATATAGACGTTGATATACATGTTTACATTTGCTTACCTTCTACTGTTGGAAAATATTTCCCGTCATTGTCATACCGACAAAAACAAGAGCGAGAATGTAAACACTACAGCCCCTAAGATGTGGAGGTGACCAGGTGTATAAAATGAGTGCTGTTTTAAAGATTTCACCTTCTTATACAGATTTTTTTAAATTGATGAAAATGACGACTGATAAGCAGTTCTAAGTGATGATATTCAAAGAGGTGTGTGTACTTGTGTCAAAAGGGCTGCATATCAAGCAATGGTTACACTGGTGTAGGTATTAGGCAGCTAATGTACCAAACAAGGAGGTACTACCATCTGGGAAAATATTGGAAGCATAATGTATTGTCTAATGGTAGACCCTGCTGCTATGTGACCAAGTCCCAGGTTGATGATCTGACTTTCTGCAGGGTCTCAATGGTTTCTCTTTGACAATACAACATACATACAGGTATATTGTTTCTCACTCTTGATATTTTTTTTTCATTTTTGTATTTCTTCATTATTATTATTATTATTATTATTACATTTTCGCCCCCTAGGCCCCAATGTGGGTCAGTGACCTGTGCCCAGGTGGGCTAAAACCTGTAATTTTCTTTTTTTAGAATTTCATTTCCAAAATCAGGGTGCGTCTTCCATGATGCAGCGTCTTCCAAGCCGAAAAATACGGTATTTACTGCTCATATATATTGAAAAGGGTTAAATGTTGTACTCTGTATAGACAAGCAGAGAGAGAGAGCAGCCAAAGTGCAGGATGTAAACAAACCTTAATTTCCCGTGGCTTTGTTGTTGTTTTTTTTTACGGGGATTAGTCCACCCGGGCATAGGTCACTGACCCACATTGGGGCCTGAGGGGCAAAAATTTAATACTCCTGTAATAATAATAATTCAGATAAGTATTAAAAAAAAAAGTTGCCTATCTACCTATTGGACAAACTAAAATCGTTCCGGACCACAGAATGCCGGACTAGAGAGTTACAACCTGTAGTACTTTTTCCAGCGCTGAAGGAGACATTCATCGTCTTTAATTAGGGAGTTACCTTCGGATGAGCGGAAGGGAGCTGAGGTCCAAGTTATATGCCCATAAAATGATTTAGTGAAATTTAAAAATTTGCACCTCTTGTGTTGTTCTGCCAGATTTTGTGTTTCACATACTTTATTTTTAAACCAGTCATTCTTTAGTCTGCTAAGTTCATGCTGGACCGCCGCTTTCTTCTTGCGGAGGGTATCAGCTTTGGTCCAAGACTGAGGGTTGTTCTGCCAGTCGGTTAAAGCAGCATGTTTATCATCAACGTGTATATTGATTTCCGGGTCATTTTCTTCAAACCAGTCCTGGTGTATTTTTTCGATCTGGCCGAGGGTTTCTCTGCAGGTTTTTCTCATGACAGTGTCGTGAATACTCCATTCGGTACTGGGATTTGGGTGGTTTGTTGTCAGGTTGTTTATCAGCCCATTTTCAAGCTGCTCTCTGAAAGCATATGCTACCGCTGGAGGATCCAGCGGTAGCTCAGACCATGCGTGGCTGGCACGGATGATGAGGACACCTAGGCTATCTTTTTATCTGACAATGATGTAGTCAATGAGATGCCAGTGTTTGGATCGTGGGTGTTACCACGAACCATTGAACTTGTCGGCCTGCCCAAACAAGGTATTGGTGATAGTGAGCAAACTCGCAAGTGAGTTTGCTACATATATGCCTGTCTTGTCTCAAGCACTTATTTTTTCTTCCGTGCATACTTTTCCCAGTGATGAGACACACAGCCTTTGACAGCTGTCACAGGTAGTGCCAGTGATAAGCTGGAGGGGGTGGAGGGTTAGTTTGTGACGGGATGTGTGAGGTGAGCATTGTCAGATGCATGAATTTAGATTTTAATGTCTTGCTTTCTCTGGGTCAAGATTGTACCATCTATAGGAATTTATTTTACCTTGTGATGTGCTACCATTTTGCTCTTAAAATATTTATCACAATATAGGACCTTTAAAGTGTATGATGTTTAGTGTGTAGATGAAGTTGACCACCATAATCTTTATCGTTATTCTGAAGAAGAATCACACCGTTACTGGGGTGACTGTACTTGTAACCACACCTCTCATTGCATGTAGTATCATGTACTAAAATCAATGAAGCCTTTGTGTCCCACAGCAATATAGTATAATATAAAATTCACTTAACTGTCTTATTGTTCTTGACAACCTCATTGCCCTTGCTCATCCGGTGATGTTATACAGTACCTTCCACTTTATTCCATATCTTTTTGACCAGCTTCCCTTGGTTGATTGTTGGGTTCCACTATATACTGCTTTTAAAATGCTCACCATACTAGATCTTCCTATGAATGGTGGATCTTGTACACAATCACAGTTCTTAATAGAGAAAAAAGTTATTTTTTATTGTGGCACCAATAGTGACCCAGGCACTCCTATGCCTGCTGTTTCCTCCAAGGGTGCACTGCTTACACATTTATTTATTTTAAAGTTCCTCAGCAGTCACTATGGGCTATCTTAGATATAGTCACACTGCTTCCTCTGGTTGTAATAGGCCCCTGTCTCATCAACAGAACGTATTATATAAATGGGTCAATACATCTGATATTATATTCAGATTCACCACCCTGTAACTTTCCACTGTCTATGAGTAAGACATGAGATTGACACGTGAGCGGGCAACTTACCCAAGAGGGCGAGACCCATAGCTCAGCATTTCTGTAAGCACGCACTGCGATGCCCCTAAGCTTGAGTAGCTCACACTAACTCATATCGTAAGGACGTGACCTAACGTTTATCATACATAAACGCCGTCCCTTTCTCATTCACTCCTAGACAATGAGACTTACGGTTGATATACACTCAGGAATTATATATACAACCTTTTATAATAAAACAAAGGAACTACCGTTTGGGTTTCGTTACTTAAAACCCAAATATAAATATGTGTGAACGGACTGGTTAATTGGAAAAGCAGCCGATTCATGGTCGTCCTATGGACGGTGGATCACATTCAGGGATAAACCTTATTTAAATTTTCTGAATATAACAAGGCATGTGGCACTGTTATATTTTATGGTTGTATCCATACAGTGTGGGACTCCACATGAAAACAATAATTTGATTTTCAATTGCAAATAACCTCAAAAGTGTTACACCAACAGTTACATTCACTTCACCAGATAGAACTCGATGATATTATGAATTCACTGTCCAATTTCTGTCGCTCAACAAACAAAAGGTCAAATATCAATAAGCAATATTTCAGAGACAAGACATAACACACCTGCACAGCCTGATTTTGGGTTCATGGTCCCTGGATTCTCTGTAGCAGTTATATATTGATGATGATATCTTGCAAAGTTATTACCTTAGCCTTTCACTCAGTACTTTGGGAGTATGAACTAGTGATGCTTTACTGTAAGTAGACATTATTCTCACCTCATGTTCTACCATCATCATGTGTCCATAAAAGCATATCTTAGAACTTTCGATAGTTCCTAATATCAGAAGGACCTAACACACAGTATTCTACAGAGATTAATCCTCATAGCCTTAATTTTTATACAGTTTGTGAAACTGAAACTTAATGGTCACCTGATTAGCTTATTGGAAAGAGCCCGAACATGTTCAATTACATCCCTGCAGGAGGAACTGAAGTGGGTTAATGCTGCTGGGGACCACGTCACAACCCGTTGTCCAGCAGCCAACACGCGATCAGCTCCAGCTAACTCAGCACTCAAGAGCTCTCGCTAAAAGTAAGAGGAAAGTTGACAGTAAAAAAAACAAAAAGAAATCTTAATTTATTGAAAAAAATATCAGCTCACTTCAGCATATAAAGGAGAGACTTAATTGTGATGGAAAAGTGTTACTAATCCTAAACTATAATTCCAAGGCTTAAACCTACTTATACATCCGCAGACTCATGGCAATAATTCATGTGTCACTTAATTTTGGGTTAAACCATAAAGCAGAATTGCAGAATCAATCAATCCTCAATTACAAAAGCAAACCTCCATTAAAATACTAACCTGTACTTGACTGAGTTGGTCAAGCACAGAGTGGTAGTCTTTTAGAGTTAGGTGAAGGCCCATAGCAGCAGTTTGGAGAGTCTGATAATGGAGGGTGAGGTGTGTTGCTAGTTCTGGAGGACGAATGCCAGCCTGCAAAAGTTGGCCTGACTCCCACACAACTGACTGTAATTCTCCTGGAAGCTGCACCCGCCACCCACCAACTCCTGCCAAGTAAATTAATTCAATTTTATAAACAATACACTTGTAATTAAAACATACAGGTACAGTAAAACCCCATAATTTGAACCCCCAAAATCTGAAATTACTCATAATTCGAACCCACCAAATCTGAAATTACTCATAATTCGTAATGTTTTCCTGTTACAAAATATATACGACAAATTTCCTAATATGAGAGACATTTCAAAATATTAAAATATACAGGTATTTACAGTATTAAAGTTGTATTAATATGCATTTGGTAAAATATCCAATTATGAGAGACAATTTTGAATACTGCATATATGATGCACATGCAGAGTTGTAAAGTGACTAAATAAATTTACTTTAGTACTATAATCAAGTAACATTTTTGGGAACAGGTATTTACTTTTTAAAAAGTACTAAAAATTTTAGTACTTTTACTTAGGTATGGTTTATGGTTTTACTTCACTGCAATTGAAAAACAAAAACAGAGTTACTCGTTACAAGACCCAAATTAAGAGTTTTAATGTACAGTGGTCCCTCGGTTAACGAACGCCTTGGTTAACGAATTACATTCCATAAGAATCTTCAATTCAGTTAACGAAAAAAATTTGATTAACGAAATCCTTACGAAAATCACATTTTGTTTTGAACATCAGCTGATAAGCCGAGGAGGTACTCCGCCAATTCAGTAATCTCTTCTATGTTTACATTCGTTTCCATTGGAGTAAATATCAAGAAAATTGTGCTCTTTAATATTTATGCATTTTTTTATACAGTATTAAAATTATTGGTCATTCTAAAATTTAGCCATCCAAGCTCTGTCTACATAAAGTTTTTCAACTATTGGCTCATATATGTAACTTTATTCATGTTTACATTCAAATTGATCGCTGTCTTGTAGGGATTCCAGCAATGCAAATTAAATTCACCCCGGTCACTTCCATTAAATTTTATAAGCAAAAAACAAAAACTCAATCTAAAGGACATAAATTAACAATTAAATACATCACACCACTGGCGCCAACTGTCAAACATGTCACTGTCACCCCTCCCTCCCTCCCTCCCCCCCCACCTTCCCGAGAAAAGTTTGGGGAAAAGCACTAGGCTTACAGGTTTAGTCATACATAATATCTCAGACTAAAGTTAGGAGAATACAATTGGTGTTGCTGGAATCGTTGCAGGGCAGCGGATAATTTGAATATACTGTAAACGTCATATATTTTGCACAAAAGATAAAATCTTTGCTCTCTCTAATAAAATTCTTAAATTAGATCTAAAATTTGTATGTCTAATGCAACTTATAGCTTGTTTACATTCAAGTTAATCACTGTCTTGTGGGGGTTCCAGCAATGTAAATTATATTCTGGCCGGGTAATTTCTAGGAATTTTATGAGCTAAAAACAAAAACTCAAGTAAATAAACAAATTATACTTCACCAGACTCACTATCTGTCAATCAAAATACACCTCACCCCCTGCTCCCCCCCTCTTCCCACACTCGCTCGCTCGCTCGCTCCCTCCCTCCCTCCCTACCCCTGCCTTCCCAGACAAAAGTTTCGTGTTTTCATTAGGCTTTAAAGTGTTTATCTTATATAATATCTCAAACTAAAGTTAGGAGAATATAATTTGCATTGCTGGAATCGTTGTGGGACAGCGAATAATTTGAATATAAACGTCATATATTTTGCACAAGAGATAAAATTAATCCCCTGTATCACATTACAGTAGTGATTTAAGAGTTCTAGTATATATGTACGATATATATCGTGATTTAAGGGTGATTTAGGGGCATTTTAGAAGAGTTTCTGACTTTTACATTTTTTACTTTACTTTGTATATACTTTTCTGTGAGCTGGAACCAATTACCCAATATCCCATTGAAACAATGGTTTCGGTTTACGAAATTTTCGGTTAATGAACGACCCACTGGAACGAATTGAGTTCATTAACCGAGGGACCACTGTATATGGCAAACTAATAATATATTTTTAATTAATTAAATAATTGTTAACCATCATAAAATAGTTGTGTTGGTGGGTCGAGCCATGAAAGGTATGGTGTGGGTGTAAGGAGACACCACGTGGTCACATAACTTGAAGTCTCGTGAGGTGAGGTAACGTCTCGGGTCAGGTGACAGTAGCCATGACAGTAGACTTTCCCTTTGATCTTTTTGTGTCCATAAGCACCTTGACCATCCACCTCACCTAGCCTACCCTCTTATCCCTCCTCCATCAAATCCCCCCTCTTCTCCCCGACTGTTCCTTCAGGGACTTGGTCTTCCTGTTGCACATCAATTGCTCTTTGCATATACCTGCACCTAAAATGAATTTCAAAGATGCTGTGATTTAAAATTCTGCTTAAATAACCAAGTACAGTACGCCCGGATAATTCTCATATTTTTATTTTGCGGCCCTCTATTATTCGCGGATGACACCCTGGATATACCCAAGAGTATCTGCGGGTAATTTTAAAGTTGCTGGTATTTTCGCATCTGGGACAGAGAGCCATTTGTTCTAGAGACAGCAATTTCCTTTACCTCTATTGTATATATATGTGTGTGTGAGTGTGTGTGTAGACATACACACACAAAATACATACAAATAAATAATAATGGAAAAATCCTCTCGCAAATAATCCGAAATAAATGTATTATTATATATGTTGAGTCTACCTTCAAGTCTACTCCATGAATTATTAATAACAAAGCATTAATATTTATTTGTATATGTTTTTTGTGTGTGTGTGTGTGTCTACACACACACACACATATATACAATACAGGTAAAAGAAATAATTATTCTAAGCAATTTGCGGCCATTTTGAGAACCTAACCCCCCCGAATTTGAAGGGCCTACTGTACCCCGCCTCCTCCAGCATCTACCGGATGTTACTTTGCGTGAAAAATTCAGCCACTTAACAATTAGAATTGAAAAGTGACGTCACCACAGCCACACCCCAATTAGAGGGACAGTTCACGATGAGTCTTAGTCAGACTCAGTCATTATGGAGGCAACATTCATCCACAAACTCCTCAACTGAAGGAGCTTGATAGTGACTTGGCATGAGCAGGGGATGGAATGGAGCAACTGAGGTCCTTCCCGACATTATGTGACTTATATCTCAACCTTATCACCCCACTACCTGCATTTAGTGCTTGTGAGCATCTGTTGAGTCATGCTAAGCTTATTATTTATTATTTAATTAATTTATTACACCCCAGGGGGCGACAAGCCTAGTCAAAAGGCCATACGGTCAGACATTAATACATTGGTACCTCTCTCATGCAGGACATGCTATGAATTGTGTTGAATTGTGTTATGGAGACAATATTGATATGATTTAAGAACAATGGGAGTTAGCACCCACCAAGGCATGGGTAGCATGTAAGAATTTAAATTTACATTATTATGAATAAGTAGGTGGTGAGATATAGTGGCTTCCTTACTTGTGCCAGTGCCAATTTAGCTGCCGGGGTGGACATTAAGTGCCGGATGAAGGGTCTTTTCAACATAAGACGACTCAAAGTGGGAACAAAGGTGTTGGAGCTTCTATTACTGAACTTCAGTATGCAGACGACCTCACCCTTGTCGCTCACACTGAATGCAACCTACAGGAGATCCTGAACACCTAAGCAGATGTGCATGCGCAATTCGGCCTTGAAGTGAATGTAAGTAAGACTTAGATTCTCTTTCAACCTCCCCATGGTTCAGCCACACCTCCACCATCCATCCAGCTTTACGGTACTACCCTCTCTAATGTTGCCCACTTTCGGTATCTCGGCTCCCACCTGTCCACCACTGCGGACATCGATAAAGAGATTCAACATCAGATCAGATGTGCATTTCAAGCCTTTGGCAGACTCGTACCCATGTCTTCAGCTGTGGAGAGCTGAAATTATCTACAAAGTTGCATGTATATTGAGCAGTGATCCTCCCCACCCTGCTATACAGCAGCAAGACATGGGTCACATACAGGAGGCACCTCAACGCACTTGAAAACCTTCGCAAACGTAGTCCACATTCCATCAACCGAGTTCGCTGGGAAGACCCCCTCACCTAGGTGACGATTACCCCACACCGTAACACTTGGAGGAGCACCACATAAGAAGGTGTCAATACTTTCGAGTTAGCATGACTGTATACCGAGGCAGACAATCGCCAAAGCCGGAAAGATGCTGCCACCGCCCCTCCCGCACTAGATGTACCCCTTCACATGTGCAACATCTGTGAACAACTCTGCCGGTCCCATATCGGCCTCTTTAGTCACCTCAAAACTCATCAACGTAGGTGACATCCTTAATAACTCATATCATTGTATCATAGCTGGATGCTCGTCATACTCGATTCCGAGTGACAACAAAGAACAGGTGCTCCTCTACTTACGAACAAGTTACGTTCCTGAGGCTTGTTTACACTTGTAGATACCAAACATAATGTAAAAAATTAAAAGATTATGGATATTTACTACAGTTATACCCTTTAATACAGTCTTAAAACCTGGCTCACTCTTCTCCTCTTAGGTAATGTTTGTTCTATCTGGAATTTTCTTCAAAATAATCTGGTCTCATCCACATTAAACACCTGTTCTGGCAGGTAACCCCCCTCAGTGATGATGTTTGTATCTCTGAAAGTTTGTAAGTTAAACGTTCTAAAGTAGAGGAGCACCTGTAGTTAGTAGAAGTAGTGGCTACACACACACACACATATACCGTGCAGTACAGGTAAAAGAAATAATTGTCCTAAGGGCTTACACATAAAGGGAATATACTACATTTCATTGCACAAGAGCAAAAATGTTAACCCCCCTTCGGATCAGCAAATGATATTCACAGTTTTGGCAATTCGCGGCCATTTTCAGACCCCCCCAACCCCCTAATTTTATGGGCATGCTGTATTGGAGTTCGATTTATCGAGGTTTTACTATTAATGCACACAAATAGCTGAATACAGTAGCCATCATGTTTTAATGTATTTTGCTACCATCAATCCAAGTACAGTAGAATGTCAATAGAACACGAGATACGTTCCAAGAGAGGTCGCTTTAAACTGAATTCGCACTAAATCGAAGTGTTGTTTCAATGGAATAATTTAGTTTGGTACTTGAGAGAAACACAAAATACTAAAAAGACTGAGAGTCTACCCAGATGCACCTCAGCCCATCTCCTTGAATAAACAAAATATTGTTTTTTGTATTATGTTAAAACAAACACTAATAAATCAACACAGCTAAAATTATGGGATGTGAAATGGTCTGTTTACTAGCGATCAGCTGATGGGAAGATTTGGGGAGGGGGGGAATGATATGTTTGACAGTTGATGAAAAGGTCTAGTGCTTATTTATTTATCTGTCCTTAAGAGTGCCTTTAAGTTTTTCTCTTATAAAATGTCACTGATCTGACATGTTCTAATTAATTTTATTACAAATGGCAAAAATCTTTATCTCTTGTGCAAAATATATGACGTTTATATTCAAATTATTCGCTGTCTTGCAAGGATTCTAGCAATGCAAATTATATTTTGCTAACTTTAGTCTGTGTAATTATATAAGATAAAACTGTAAGTCTATAACCACCAAACCCTGGGAGGGAGGGAGGGAGGGTAGGTGACAGTGACATGTTTTACAGTTGTGCCAAAGGTCTAGTGAAGTATTTATTTGTTTATTTGTCTCCTTAGATTGAGTTTTTGTTATTTGTTTATAAAATGTTACAGAAGTGACTAGGAAGAATGTAATTTAGATTGCTGGAATTTTTATAAGATAGTGATTAATTTGAATATAATCATGTAACGACCACGGTCATACACGTCAGTTAACGCCAAAATCAAATAATTCATATTACGCTCAATAGCCCACAAAACATGTACCTCTGCTTTTATTTTGAGTCCTCCATCTGAGGAGTCCGTTTTCTCATCACTTCATGACACCTCAGTCCTCCGTTATCCCATTTTCTCTGACTTACTGAAACCAACCTCTCTATAAAATGAATTTGAATGTGAGAGAGAACACCCTGGTTTTGAGTCTACTTAGATATGTCTGTTTACAGTTGGAACAGTCAAGATCCATTGTGTGTGGTGTTGAGCGCTTCAACTGTCTTTAGTGCTAGTAAGACGTGTCAAATAAGTGAGTGTCGAGTTTGCCAGCTAGAGTGGCGTATTTTATGTCGTCCGTGGGGATACCCATGAGTCTCTGATCGCTACTGAAGTTATATTATTTTGTCGCCCCGACATCAGAGAATCTGATGTTTATAGTTTAGTTAGTGTCAGTTGTTTATTTAAGAAAGTCATTAATCTCCTGAACAGTTCCTGTCAAACTCAAAATTCTCCAAGACTTAACGGCCATTTGACCTGGGATGTGGTTTGCGGTCAGGCCAATAGAGTTGCGAATGTATATATAACTCCATTTCACCTCTTTCCTTACAAACTCAATCTCTGATTAAATCATAAATATAGATGTAGAAAATTAGCCTCATCTGTGACACTGACGGTCACAGCTAGGTGTCCTACGACTACTTTGAATAGAGGGCCTATTGTTAGTAAAATTAGTAATTCTAGTAGGAATATGCCCTCAGGCGAGTATATATGCCGGCGCGCAAGGAAAAATCACTCCCTCTGTGATTTCTCCTCCACGTCTCCAGGTATGTTCACGTGTGTTCCACGCCGCCATATTAATTCAGTTTAACTTAGTCAATTTTGTGAATACAGTCAACCCTCACTTTACGCGGTTAATGTAACCCACAGGGTACCGCAGAAAGTGAGAAACGCGTAAAGTGAATAACATAACATATAGGATTAAATGAAATAGAGACCAGCTGACCCCCAAACTCCACTTTTTCCAACACAATACCTATGTTCTAGTAAAAATAACATCTTAATTTTATGATGGTACATGCACACAATTAATACTTAAGAGAAATAGAGAAATACAGTCGCCAAGTTAATGTCCATTCAAATAATGGACTCAACTCCCTCCCCCTCTTCTCACACTACACTGCTGGCTCTTCCCTCTCTGAGAAATTTTGGGGGGAAAACCAGGTATAGTAATAAATAATACCTCAAACTAAAGTTAGGATAATATAATTGACATTGCTGGATTCCTTGTAAGACCAGGAATATTTTGAATACAAATGTCATATATTTTGCACAAAAGATAACATATTTACTCAGAGTAAACATTATATCTAAAATTTGTATGTCTAATGCAAAATCTATGATGTTTATATTCAAAATGATCATCAAATTGTAAGAATTCCAGCAATGTAAATTATATTCTGGCCGGATAATTTATATGAATTTTATGAGCTAAATAAAAAAATTATACTTCACCCGTGTAACGGGGTACACCTACCGCGGAATGTGAGCATCCTGGGTTCTGGCAGGGCACCGTGTAAATGTGGAAACGCGAAATGTGGGACCGCGTAAAGTGAGGGTTGACTGTATCAGTGTTCATCTTTTAACATGGTAACTTCCGTGCCAATTGAGTCGAGTAAAGTAGCGATCTAGCAATCATCTGGACCGGTGCCAGACGTATGTTTTGTATAGTGAAGTTAAATATTCACTCCCTCTGTGATTTCTCCTCCACGTCTCCAGACGCTGTTGTGGGGGTTAGCAACACTCCTGAAGTTCGGGAGCCGCCTATGGGCACAATGTCTCTCGAAGGATGTCTTTAAGGTGGCGAGATTAGAATCCCAGGGCGAGATTCCTTGGCAGACGCCGCGGCCCACCGCCACGAGTCAACCTTTCCCGGGCCAGGCGCTCCAAGCTAGCGAGCGAGCCTGTAAACAGCTTTGGTCCACTGACGCCGTCGTATGATCATGGTCTGTCTACTGTTCTTGGTTATATGTATGGAGCCGTATTAATATATATGTATGGAGCCGTATTAATATCCATGCTTGGGGATGACTAGCAGAAATATAGTCATCCCAGGTTAAGTATTGAACCACTGAATGAGAGTTCAAGGTACCAGGTTGTTCCTTGCAAACTAACAGGAGGTATTGTATGTTACTATAATTGTGGAGTTGTCCAGTGTGTTATGTATTCGACTGTAGTAACCATGAAAGAATAACCTGAGAGTATAATGTTCGAACCAAGAATTGAAGAGGTAATTTGTTACTTGTTAAAGTAAGACCTGAGGATCCAGTAATATCTTGTGAATAATAGTTACGGAATCTCATTTGTGAAGGTAATAATACCACAATTGTCTAATGAAGTAATAAGTATTTGGAGGTGTGTAATGAGGTAATAAGTTCTTGAAGTGTTTGATGACTTAAGTTAATTGCGGTTCTGTTTAGCCTGAGTGAATCTAAGATGCATCTTATCCACTCACAGTGTTAATAAATATTGAATTAGTAATCTACGAGTATCGCCACTCTACTGTACTCCTTCTAAACATTGGTTCCCAGAAAATAATACTTACTCACGTGCCTATACATCTACCACACTACCCAAAAACTTTCCATGAGTTATGTTATCTTCTAACTCAAAAGTCTGGTGGGGGCAGCCTACTTGTAAGCATAACAAGTGCCCTGAGAATAACATGGTTCCCAGACTAACCCACGTATAAGAATAGATGTAAAACAGAGTATGCTTCAGGAAGGTAAGAACATTGAAACTGAGTAAATATAATATACATGGAAGAAATGAAAGACTTGGAAATTACAAGAAAAGAAAGATAAGACATGTATGTACATTGTGGAACTAACGACACAGCATAAGAATTATTAAATATATACATCATGAAAGTTTAATATAAAGAACATACATAACTGAGAAGAGAATTACTTGTATAAGAATGTAAAGTGTATTTATAAATAAAGAATGGAAGAATAATAACAGAAAATAATATCTGGATGGTAAATTATAAAAAGAGAAAACTCGGCCCGTCACAATCATGCTATAGTTTGCACTAGACAAAAATTTTAGGAATCATTTCGTACAATATTTTGAGTACATGCACAGTACAGTGGGGTATGCTATAACGAACGTAATTGGTTCCAGAACCTCGTTCGTTATAGGATTAATCCGTTCCAGGCCCCCAAATACAACCACTTAACAATGAAAAAATTCTGTGGAAAATGTAAAAAATACGGTACTTTATCTTACCTTAGTGTTATTCAGCATGCAGGTACCCCTAAACACTGGCACATCACTATCACTTCCACTGGGAGTCTTGGCTTTAAGGTCCTCAAACAATTGTCTGGCCTTCTCACAAATTATAGCTTCACTAATGTTACCACCTGCCATTTCTTTCTCCTTTATCCACACTAAGAGTAAATTTTCCATCTCTTCAATCACATTACACTTTGCTTTGCTAAGTCTAAAGATTCCCTTAGCCACTTGCACAGTTTTTAACTCTTCTTTATTCTTCAAAATCGTACATATAGTCGATTTAGCCATCCCATATTCATCACTAAGTTTCGCAATGCTTCTTCCATTCTCACGTTTCTTTATAATTTCTTTCTTAGTTTCAAGGGTTATTAGCTTTCTCACTCGCTTTGGACGACTCATTCTTACAATTGTATACTTGTATAACAAAATAGTTATACAAATAACGCGAATTTCCACATCAAAAGACGAAATTTCAACAATAACAGTGGTGCACTGGCTACACAATGAGACAAAGATGGCGCCTGACGCTCTTGTTGTGGGTCGCGGTACAACAATATTCATGCGCCAGGCGAAATAGTCCCGTATTCATCCGCGTTCGTTGTAGGAGTTGCATTCATTATAGCATTCTCTATTTTATAGGTAAAACCGTTCGTTATAGGAATATTCGTAGTAGGATCCGTTCGTTATAGCATACCCCACTGTACAGCTTTGCCCTTAGGACAGTGTAGCGTGTCCAGAGAAACAATAGGCACAAATTTTAAAATATGATGCGCCAGATTGACTCGCGCAAAATAGAAAAGATTTGCTTTAAATTAAATTAAAACATTGTTCTTAATTGTGGGTGTCGCTTTAAATCAACAATCTTAAACTGAATCGCTTTAAATCAAAGTTCTACTGTAGTGCTGTGGCACCTGTGCAATTCCGTTAACCCACAAAGTGCAGTGTGTCTCTATAAGAGACACTTTTCATGCTACTGATGGACGAGCATCAATATTGGCAAATCTGTTTCAAATGGCCTGCATGTATAAGTCGCACTCCGAGATGCGATTTTTATCACATCACTGCCTAAACCAACTAATAAATGAGCAGATAGCACAAAAAGATGCCAGATTTAGCTATATTTTTTGGGGGTACAATTCAAATCGCCGATGCGTAGGTGGACGTGAGGGAGTGAGTGTAACGCTATGCATGCAAATATTTATTATCAAAATTTTCAAATTCTTTGAGCTCTTTCTTAACTAAATTACACTATTATTTAGCATAAAAATAATGGATTATTAACAAGCTCAAAAATATAAAGTGGCTTGTGCCAACAAATTCACATTCCTATTTTATATTGGTTTTCTCTGATGGCAAAGATATATTGAGACCAAGCAGGAAGGCCTTACAGATGGGAATTTTTAAAAACTTTTTATTTTGTAAGCAAATAAAGAATTATTGCACGTGTCACTGGAATAAAAGACTTGTCTTAAGTAGCCCTTTAAGACTTTTCTCCATCTTGATAAATTTTTGGTTGGCCTTGGAGCCTAAATTATTGTTTTCCCTACAAACCTTTGTCTTTTCACTTTTTGTAGAAGGCTGTTGAGCCTATCAGATTACAGTTATGGAAGAAGAAGATAAATAAAGGAATTTATCCT
>NW_024713129.1:25582022-25600390 GCF_018991925.1 Homarus americanus
TGTTTACAGGCTGTACACTAGGAGGTGTGACAGAACAAATCCTTATGTAGCTGTATGCTCAATAGTCTGGGTGATAGAATGTATATAATGAATATATGTCCTGAGCTCATATTTATATAATATTAATGTGACAGAGGCTAATACAATATACTGAACTGTATACCTATACAGTATTGTCTATATACATGGTGAACTGTATATCTGTATTGGCTATATACATGCTGAACTGTATACTGTACCTACATTGTCTATATGCAGGTTGAACCAATTGTAAACTTATGTGATAAGTTTACATAATATATATATATATATATATATATATATATATATATATATATATATATATATATATATATATATATTATATACAGTTCTGATATTATACATATGTTGTTTGATTCTGATCAAACAACATAAGTATAATATCAGAACTTCATCTAACAGTGCCTTGTTTGTTCATGTTTAGGAATAATAATCACCCCATTGCTTGGGAAAAAAGCTTAGAAGTATTCAAATCATCTTGTGTCAGAAAGACTTCTTGTTGAAGCTAGTTTGATTAAGGAATAAAATCAATAAACCTTAGTGATGGTCAGTTCAAAACTGATAATATGTTACATAAATTTATTTGTCAGTGGCCCAAGGTTAAAAATGCTTTGAAAACCTTTGATCTAGATGTATGATAGTTATTTTGTGGGTCCTTTTCTGACCTGACTGCTAGTCACGTCACCTCCCTTCTTTAGCTCCTCTACGTGTGTGTGTGGTGTGGGGATTAGGATGTCATCATTTTGACCTGACCTCATGTTTTTAGGTCACCCTGTATATTTAAGCCTCTCTCTGTCCATGTAATCCAGTGCCTCTGAAGATGTCCTGAATAAAGACGAAAGCTAAGGTGTACAGCCCATAAACATTTGATCTGTCACACCTCTAGGGTGTACAGCCCATAAACATTTGTTCTGTCACACCTCCTAGGGTGTACAGCCCATAAACATTTCTTCTGTCACACCTCTTGGGTGTACAGCCCATAAACATTTCTTCTGTCACACTTCTGGGTGTACAGCCCATAAACTTTTGTTCTGTCACACCTCCTGGGTGTACAGCCCATAAACATTGTTCTGTCACACCTCCTAGGGTGTACAGCCCCATAAACATTTGTTCTGTCACACCTCTGAATGTCACACCTCTGGGGTGTACAGCCCATAAACTACAGACTCAACCCCTCAGTGTGTGGTAGGCTGTTTAGTTAATGACCTGTTGAAGTGTGATTACTGTCCAGTCACCAGACTCAAGAGAGTTCAGCCCAGTTCACAGCCCGACACGATGCCCCAAAGGTGAGACCAGCTCTCCGGGCTGTACCTCTCTCTAGTTATATCAGCTAATTACAAGCCAATAGCTAATGCTCATTAGTCTGTCAATACCAAATAATTGTACAGACATTACTACCCAATATAACTATTAAATCAGCATGTGTGTTTACATTAAACCAAGGAACAACGAGTGAAGGAGCATTACCTGTGTGTCTTTGCTTAACACAAGCTAAGATAATTATAAGTACAACTCAGGACAGCTGTGACGATTTAAACTATCTCGGATGTGTCAAAGGTGACATGACGTGAGATGACCCTATATCTCATTCAGCTGTACAAGGTGACATGACGTGAGATGACCTATATCTCACTAGCTGTACCAGGAGACATGACGTGAGATGACCCTATATCTCACTCAGCTGTACTAAAAGGTGACATGACGTGAGATGACCCTATATCTCACTCAGCTGTACTAGGAGACATGACTGGAGATGACCCTATATCTCACTCGGCTGTATCAGGTGACATGACGAGATGACCATATATCTCACTCAGCTGCATCAAAGGTATATATATATATATATATATATATATATATATATATATATATATATATATATATATATATATATATATATATATATATATATATATATATATCTAAAGTGGTCTAGTGTATGTAAATATTTTGATCTTTCCTCTGATAATGTTGTTTCATCACAGGTGTTACTCTGTTGTAGTGTGAGCCAGTGTGAGGTGGAGGTCAATATTAAACTGAGATGTTTAGCTGTGGCTCTGGAAGATTGACAATTTGTCTTTATTTTAATTATAAACCAGAACACCTTTATTTCTCACTTGTTTATCCAGGTATAATTTGGCTAAATTTATATTTTAAATTTACCTGGACTTAGAATTCCATCACAATATGATTTGAAAAAATAGAACAAAATTGTTTTAAGGACTTTAGAATTAATGTGATTTAGTGAGACTGTTGAACCGTTCAGGTACTTTACATATATTTACCATTTAGGTTAAACTAAACCGTGTTAAGTGAAATCTGCGTTATGAACAACAGAACATATGGGATTAATTCCAATAGAAACCAGCCCAACCCCCAACTCCACTTTTGAAGACACATAACTATGTTGTAGTAAAAAAAACATCTTAATTTTATGATGGTACATGCACACAATTAATACTTAAGAGAAATAGAGAAATACAGTCGTTAGTTAATGTCCATTCAAATAATGGACTCAACTCTCCCCTCTCACAATTACACTGCCGGCTTTTCCTCTCTGGAGAAATTTTGGGGGAAAACCACTAAATTTTAATAATAATCTCAAACAGTTAGATAATACAATTTTCATTGCTGATTCCTTGTAAGACTAGGAATATTTGAATATAAATGTCATATATTTTGCACAAAAGATAACATAGTTACTCTAGAGAAAAATTTTATCTAAGATTTGTATGTCTAATGCAAAATATATGATGTTTATATTCAAAATGATCATCAAATTATAAGAATTCCAACAATGTAAATTATATTCTGACCGTAATTTGTATGAATTTTATGAGCTAAAACAAATATCTTCAGTTAATAAAAAAAATAATCTTCAGGACACTCTCTGTCAATCAAAGTACCCCACCTGGCCCTCCCCTTCCAACCGCGTGGTCAGTCTAACCTCCCCCACCCCCACCAATCTCCTTTCAAGAGATGTGGGTGAAAAAATAAATTTTAACATTTTGTATTAAATAATACTCAGATTAAAGTTAGATAATATAATTGGCATTGCTGATTCTTAAGACCAGGAATATTTTGAATATAAATGTCATATATTTTGCACAAAAGATAATACTTACTCACGTGCCATAGTTGACGTTTAGAGGGTTGTGGGGAAGGTCTACTAGAAGCAAAAGTAACATGTGATAAGCCAAGTAGCAGCCTTTTGTGTAAGGCACGAGGTTTCTTGGCACGATTGGGAAAAACTTCTGGTTCTGTTGAATTTTGTCACAATACTGTAGTGGTTCCATTGGGAAAGTTAAGGAAAATGCAACTCTCTCATCTGGGCTTGAAGTTGCTTCACAGACGCAGAAATATTGCTTCTTCTCTCCCTATTCAGATCAAGAATCATCTGTTATGGTGGACAAAATTGGACAATCTAATCGGTTCCTCTCCCTGGGTTCCGCCTCAAACAGGTTTGGTCGTTTGTACGGATTCGTCCGAAATAGGATGGGGATATCATTCCACAAAAGGGGAATTCAGTCAAGGGAAGTGGAGCAACTTCCTTTGGGACAAACACATCAATGTAAGAGAAATAGCAGTGGTCCTATTCTTTTTGTTGGCAAACCTAAATTTACAGAATATGACGATCCTGTTTGCCATGGACAACAAAACGGCAGCGTTTTGTCAGAATCATCAAGGCTCAACCAGGTCTTGGCCCCTCCTATAACTGTTAAAGAAAAAAAAATATATATATATATATACAGTATATACAGTACAGTGACCCCTCGTTTAACGAACGCCTCGGTTAACGAAATTTCGGTTAACGAACTGCCTTCCATAAGGATCTTCAATTCGGTTAACGAACAAAAATTCGGTTAACGAATTTCTTACGAACCGACCTCAACATGTTTTCGCTTGCACTGACCGGGCAACCAGCTTTAGTATCAGTCCGCCAATACATTAATCGGTTCTAGGGCTTAAATTCCTTACTATTTTAGTAAATATCAAGAAGTTTATACTATTCAATAATTTTAAAAGTTTAATATTCAAATTTTTAGTCATTTTAACAATTATTGAACATAATTGAAGGTAAAGTGACTAGTTTAATGCGCGGCATCCAGCCTCTTTACACAGCAAACAGGCGTTAGTCTCTCTCTGTTTTCACTGGAGGTAACATCTTGCTTGAGACTCTCTTCAACTAAATGCTTTTTTCTGTGTTTCCAAGCAAATTATTGGTCATTTTGAAATATATTTTACATATTGACAATATATAATGCAGTGCAGTGTTGATTTAAAGAAAATAATCTTGAATTACACCAAGAGAGCTAAAATTTTATGGGTGAAATGGCACCATGGGGTGACTTCTCTTCCACCCCAATGCCTTCTCTTCTTCCTTCTCCTCCACCCCATTCTAAATCCCATCATCATCATCATCATCATCCAGGAGCCTTCTACATACACACCTCAAAGTAAGTGAACTTTTCTACCATTTTTGTTGAATTTAGGAAATTTTCGGTGAGCTGGAACCAATTACCCAAAAACCCATTGAAACAATGGTTTCGGTTAACGAACTTTTCGGTTAACGAACGACCTTCTGGAACGGATTGAGTTCATTAACCGAGGGGTCACTGTATACATCTCTGGAGAGGTCGATTTTTTTAGGAAATGCTCTACTCTTAGATTGGAACCTTTGGAATTCAATCTACCTGTTCCCACCTGTGAAAATATTGCCCAAAGTGGTTCACAAACTCAGATCCTTCCAAGGCAAGGTCTTCTTAATTGCACCATATTGGATCCTACAACCTTGGTGCCTGGATCTGTTGGACTGGTGCCCCCATCCACTACAATTGCAACAAGGATGTCTAGACCAGGTACTACATTCTCAGTTCGAGATGTCCTTGGCACTTCACGCTTGGAGATTCTCAAAAGGAGTTTAAATAGGTTGTTGGGTAATTCCAATATAGCTAACCAAGTATTAGCAGGTCATAGACCCAAAACTTCTATGCAATATGAGAAAGCTTGGAATCTTTTTCAACAATTTACCAAGTTAACAACTCCAGATTCATTGTCGGAAACAGTTGTGTTAGAATTTTTAAAATTTCTGTTCAGAGTTAAAGGCCTTCAAAGATAGAACAATTGCATCTTATAAATCAGCACTGGTTGACCCTCTGGCTTGGGGTTTTAATATTACTTTGAACCCAAGGATTTATCAAATGCTAAGATCGTCAATTTTTCATTCAAAGACCCCCTCAGCCTAAGAGAATCCCACCTTGGTCTCTGGAAAACATTACTAAATTCTTATGAGGCCTAGTTACAATATAAATCTGAACAGGGATAAATTACTCCAGAAGGCAGCCTTCCTTCTAGCAATAGCACCAGGTATGAGAATCAGTGAACTGATTTCAATTTCCAATAATCCATCATTATTGGTATTTTCTGAGGAGGATGTTACCCTTATTCCTACGGAGATCCTAAGAAAAAATGAAAGGGAATATTTTCAAGCTCAACCTATTAGGATAAAACACCTAATGGATGAGACAAGTGTTCCTCATATATTGTGCCCAGTTAAAAATTTTCAGGAATGGTTAACCAGATTCTCTAATCGAGGCCCCTATTTTTTCTCATCCCGAGATGGTAAGAAATTGTCTCCTAGTCAAATGACAAAATATTTATCTCAGTTCGTGAATCAAGCAGACCCTGGTAAGAAATTTTTGGCACATGACACCAGGAAATATGCAGGGTCTGGGGCCTTTCTGCGGCATATGAGCCTCAGTCAGATCAAACAAGTGGGCTTTTGGAGATCTTCAAAAACTTTTAAAGACTGCTATCTTCATCTATCTCTGAAAGATGCTTCACATGTGGTGGTGCTGGGGTCCCGTCCCTCACCTCGTCAATCTTCACAACCAGGACCTTCTTCCTCATCAGAATAAAGTGAGTATCCTCTTTGAGATATGTAAATTAACATTTTACCTTCCGGTAAATGTTCCTATTATTGGAAAATATTCCAAACGGTTTATAATCATAATCTGGACCTAAGACAGCGGAGCCTTGTATGCAACATCAGCTCCCTCTCCACCTCCTGCTCGGGTATTCAAGCTAGGCGTCACATTCTGGATTGAACAAAAAGCCTTTTTTTCTAAAAACCAGTTTTTGTGATATAGTCCAGAATAGGACGCCGATAACCCACCCATCTCCACCCCTCGAGAGTTGACTTTTGTTTACTGCTCGCTCTAAGGCAAGAGATGATGGTGGCAGTGCGTGTGATGGAGGGTGAGGGAGGGGGTTTTGAGAATTGCAATTAAATTATTAGATGTTTTAATTGCCTGTATGTTGGCCTGGCGAGTTATTGTTAGGCATTAACATACCTAGGTATAAGCTAGGCGTTACATTCTGGACTATATCACAAAAACTGGTTTTTAGAAAAAAACGGCTTATTTTATGCATTACTTGCTCTACCAAACACAAAGAAAGCCAGGCAGACGGGCGATCGATTGGTGAGTGTTGCCAAGTACTTTTTTATGAAAAATTATGCAAATAAAAGATTCTAAATGAATTATTTATAGCAAATAAGTATTAAGATCAGTAAATACATACATTATTGGCCACTTCAGACACAAAGGTGAGCTAAAAATAGCTGCTAAGTGCAGAGGGACCACTAGCGTCAGCTGTCAAACCAACACTGTCTCCTTATCTCTCCCCCTCCTCCCTCCCTCCCTCTGCGAGGCCAGAGAAGTTTCTAAAGGGTCATTACCTGTATATAGTTTTTCTTACTTATTTTTTATGGTTTTCTTATTTTAAAAAGTTTAACATAATTTTTGGAAAATTTGATTATTCTCGATTTACCCCCAGGTGGGAGGTACTGCCACCAGCACCCTTACCCGGGGCTTAAGGGTTAATAAATATATATAATACAGTAAAGTATTCCCTTCAAATTCGCGAGGGTCAGGTTCTCAAAATGGCCGCGAATCGCCAAATCCGTGAATAACATTTGCTGACCATTTTTTTTTTTTTGGTGGGGTGTTACATTTTTACTTGTGTACAATGAAATGTATATTCCATTTAAGTGTTTTCCCTTATGACAATTATTTCTTTTACCTGTATTGTATATATGTGTGTAGGCACAAACACACACAAAACACATACGAATAAATAATAATGGGAAAATCCTCTCACAAATAATCATAAGCAAATGTAGTACAGCTTGTACCTCTCTAGTCCGGCATTCTGTGGTCCGAAACCTGTCCGAACGATTTTTGTTTGTCCAATAGGTAGATAGGCAGCTTTTTTTTTTTTTTAATCTTGATTATTATTATTATTATTATTATTATTACAGGAGTATTAAATTTTTGCCCCTCAGGCCCCAATGTGGGTCAGTGACCTATGCCCGGGTGGGCTAATCCCCTTAAAAAAAAATAAAAAAAAAACACGGGAAATTAAGGTTTGTTTACATCCAGCAGTTCGGCTGCTCTCTCTCTCTCTCTGCTTGTCTATACAGAGTACAACAATTAACCCTTCAATATATATGAGCAGTAAATAAGTGTTGCTTTCATATTCTTATGTAGAGTAATGACGATATGTTTTCACATGTGCGCACTTACATACGCTCAGTCTCACTTTTTTTTTTTACCATTAATGGTTAGCTACTTATATTGTTCCATTTATTAACATTAAATAACATTACAGGTACTTCAAACAACCATATTAATTTTTTTTACATTAATTTTACTACAGCTAAATCAGGGTCTTATTTTCTTCAGTTTTATATGTAGAACCAATCAGTCACTGGTTTTGTAAGCTTTAACATAAACAATGCCGGCAGCCGTCTCGTCTCCTCATAATATTCCACGTATTATTAATAAATTGTATTGTTAATTTTGCACACACAAACATAATTCAATAAAAAGAAATTCAGAAACATTAATTAAAATATATATGAACAGTAAATAAGTGTTGCTTTCATATTCTTATGTAAAGTAATGACGATATGTTTTCACGTGTGCGCATGTGTTCTTACATACGCGATCTCTCTTTTTTTCTTTACCATTATCGTTAGCTACTTCTATTGTTCCATTTATTTCCATTTACAGACAGACCCCGACTTACGACTGCTACGACTTACGACCGTCGGGACTTACGACCGCCGCAGATTTTTTATTAAAAAAAAAAAAAATTTTTCAAATGACACGCATTTTCTATACAGAAACGTTTCCAGTTAATGTAGTCTCCATGTATGATTAGAAAATTATGGGGGCCCAATGTGCATTCAGCTGACTACATTAAAGGTAAGTGCTGTCACACTGTAACCATTCCTTATTACTTTCACTGTACTGTATCCATTCCTCATTATTCATTACTTTTACTGTACTGTATTTCATTGTAGATTATTTATTAAAAAAAAAAAAAAAATAATAATAATAATAATTTTTATCTATGTCGGACTTACGACCATGTCGGACTTACGACCTGGATTTGGGTCCCTAACCCCGTCGTAAGTCGGGGTCTATCTGTATTAACATTATATAACATTACCTAAAACAACCATATTAATTTTACTACAGCTACAACCAAGGTCTTATTTTCTTCAGTTTTATATGTAGAACCAGTCAGTCACTGGTTTTGTAATCAACGAAAACAATGTTGTGTCATTTCCTCGTGTGTTTTAATATTCTACGTATTACTAATGAATTGTATTGCTCATTTTGCACACATAAACATTAATTCAATAAAAAAGACATTCAGTAATAAACAATAATGAATCTTTTGTACACAAGAGAAATGATGCTGTTTGCACGATTATGCCCGTCGTCTGCACGTTGGGGCCGTTCAAACCCATCGAAATTCAAGTTTCCGCCGTCAAAATTTTTATTTATTTATTTTTTTGTGTGTTCCAATAAAATACGTTAAGAATTAAAAACTCGCGAAATTTGAGAAGCTACTATATGACATTTAACCCTTCAATATGTCTTAAAAGAGACCATGATGCAGAGAAAGTGGTGCTAGTGCTTCCAAGCATAAGCACAAGTCACTATCTATCCAGGAAAAGGGTGAATTTCCATGGTCCGGCACCGGTCAGGTCCCGAGGTTGCCGGACTAGAGAGGTACAACCTGTATTGAAAATTTTGAGTCTACCCTCAAGTCTACTCTGTGCTTTGTTATTAATAAATCATGGAGTAGACTTGAGGGTAGACTCAACATTTTTAATACTACATTTACTTATGATTATTTGTAAGAGGATTTTCCCATTATTATTTATTCGTATGTGTTTTTTGTGTGTGTGTCTACACACACACACACACACACACATATATATAAATACAACACAGGTAAAGAAAATTACCGTGTCTAAAAAAATGACACCCTGTCCCAGCCGAGTAAATGCCGGCAACTTTAAAACTACCTGCAGACATTCTTGGGTACATCCAGGGTGTCATCCGCGAATAATAGAGGACCAAGAAATCAAAATCCACAAATTATCCAGGCATACTGTACTGCATATTGGTATGTATTTTTCTTATAATGAAGGCCTACAGGGTAGTTGGATACGCCATATGAATAAATTTTTAACACTTTGTCATATTTGACGGACAGCATATGCACATCAAATCAAATCATAGCCACAATCATTTTTAAGCATAATTGCATCAACAGGCATGCACAACGCCTGCTGGCATGAAATATATTTCCCATATACGCATTTAATTATATGAAAACCATCATTATTTGGATTTTTCCTACACTGTTGCCTTCAATGTGATGTTTACCTTATGCATGAACTGATAATAATTAAAAAAATAAAATAAAAAAGGAAGATATACGAGTGGAACATAGAAGTTGTAAAACACTGTTCAGGTGTGTGGAATCAATCATCATGTAGACTGGGACCTTGGCTTGTCCAATGCTACAGGGTAAACTTAAAAACATACAAGTCAAAATCCTGAACTCTGATCTAGAAGAACTGAGAAATGCAGAGACCTTGAAACCATTCGTTGTTAAGAATCTCAAGGCAATCACTAGCTGATGAATGGGATGTAGAGGTGAACCATAGCCAACAGGTCTGTCAAGCAGATGCTCTATATCATGGAAAATATCAAGGAAAACTTCCTTGCTGAACCCATATTGTCGTCTGAATTAACTGTCATAAAAATTTATAGGATTCTGTCATTCTACCATCAGTCTTCTCTCTACAAAATTTCCAATTTGACGAATTATGCGCTCTGTCAAAATTCATGTTGACTTGTTATCTTGAATGACAGATAGACCGCATAACCTGCCTCCAGGCTGGATTAAAGCGAGGATCGACATATCTAATCTCAAACCCGGTTTGAATCTTTGTGTTGGCTGAAGCCAGCATTCTGAATACCAATAATCTTCAATCTTCACTCGATGCTTGATTTAAACCTTTATGCGGTTTCAAACCACCGTTCTGAATTTGGGCCTATGAGTTTAACATATTTCAGTACATCATAATCATGAGCAAAATATTAGTATTTTTTTCCTGTTACAGTAGAGAAAAAATTATTACACAAAGTAACTCATGGTGACAAAGCATATAAAAAGGTGAAAAGAAAGTAGTGAAAAATTCTATACAGGGTATTAATAATTTGAACCCATCACTTGAATATTAAGGCAATCTTCACTACCTGGTACTGAGAGTAAAGAGCCTTCAGTGTTGTCCAAGCTGCAAGGCGTTTAGTGAGGTAGGTGGCCATCCAGCGCACACGTCCTGACAATGGCGCCTGAGTCCCAGGCCGCTCTATCTGCTGCTGTGCCTGTAAAACAGCTTGCTTAGTACAACCTTTTCAACAAATAAAAAGTGAAGGGATAGATCAGTAAATACAGTAGTACCCCGATTTTACGCGGTCAATTGAACCCACAGGGTACCGCAGAAAGTGAAAACCACGTAAAGTGAACAACAGAACATATGGGATTAATTCCAATAGAGACTGGCCCGACCCCCAAACTCCACTTTTTCCGACACAATACCTATGTTGTAGTAAAAATAACATCTAAATTTTATGATGGTATGCTCACACAATTAATATTTAAGAGAAATACAGTCGCCAGGTTAATGTCCATTCAAATAATGGACTCAAATCCCCCACCCCCTCTTCCCAGCTCACTAGCTCCTACCTCTCTGAGAAATGATTGGGTGAAAACACTAGATTTTAACGTTTAGTAATAAATAATACCTCAGACTAAAGTTAGGATAATATAATTGACATTTCTGGATTCCTTGCAGGTCAGGGAATATTTTGAATGTAAACTTCATATATTTTGCACAGAAGATAAAATATTTGCTTTGTGTAAACCAAATTATTACAAAAGATCTAAAATTTGTATGTCTAATGCAAAATCCATGATGTTTATATTCAAAATGATCATCATATTGTAAGAATTCCAGCAATGTAAATTATATTCTGGCTGAATAATTTGTATGAATTTTATGAGCTAAAACAAATATCTTTCAGGTAATAAAAAAATATTCTTTCACACACTATCTGTCAATCAAAGTACTCCCACCTTGCCTCCCCCTCCTCACACTTCACGCCCAGCTGGGTCGGCCGGGTCGGTCACAACCCCCCTGGTTCCCTCCCTACCAGAGAAATGTTTTGGTGAAAACTAGATTTTAACTTTTTAGTAATAAATAATACCTCAGACCAGTTAGAATTGATATTTAAAAAATATTTGCTTTGTGTAAACCAAATTATTACAAAAGATCTAAAATTTGTATGTCTAATGCAAAATCCATGATGTTTATATTCAAAATGATCATCATATTGTAAGAATTCCAGCAATGTAAATTATATTCTGGCTGAATAATTTGTATGAATTTTATGAGCTAAAACAAATATCTTCAGGTAATAAAAAAAAAATATTCTTCACACACTATCTGTCAATCAAAGTACCCCACCTTGCCTCCCCCCCCTCCTCACACTCACGCCAGCTGGGTCGGTCGGTCGGTCACAACCCTCCCCCCCCCACCTTCCCTCCCTACCAGAGAAATGTTTTGGTGAAAAAACTAGATTTTAACTTTTAGTAATAAATAATACCTCAGACTAAAGTTAGGATAATATAATTGACATTTCTGGATTCCTTGCAGGTCAGGGAATATTTTGAATGTAAACTTCATATATATTGCACAAAAGATAAAATATTTACTTTGTGTAAACCAAATTATTACATTAGATCTAAAATTTGTATGTCTAATGCAAAATCCATGATGTTTATATTCAAAATGATCATCATATTGTAAGAATACCAGCAATGTAAATTATATTCTGGCCGGGTAATTTGTATGAATTTTATGAGCTAAAACAAATATCTTCAGTAAATAAAAAAATAAAAAAATATTCTTCACACCGCGCCAGATGGTCGGTCGGTCCCTCCCTCCCCCCCACCGCCCACCAACCCTCCCTACCAGATGTGTGGGAAAACCAGAATATTTACCTTTTAACTAATAAATAATACCTCAAACTAAACTTAGGATAATATAATTAACATTGCTGGATTCCTTGTAAGACCAGGAATATTTTGAATATAAATGTCATATATTTTGCACAAAAGATAACATATTTACTCAGAGTAAACATTATATCTAAAATTTGTATGTCTAATGCAAAATCTATGATGTTTATATTCAAAATGATCATCAAATTGTAAGAATTCCAGCAATGTAAATTATATTCTGGCTGGGTAATTTGTATGAATTTTATGAGCTAAATAAAAAAAATAAAAATATTATACTTCACAGCGTATATGAGTAGATGAACCTCATTAAGTGAAAGTTCGGTTCTGGCGAGGCACCGCGTATATGAGAAATCGCGTTAAGTGAAACCGCGTAAAGCGGGGTAATACTGTATATGTATATGTATATGTATATGTATATGTATATATATATATATATATATATATATATATATATATATATATATATATATATATATATATATATATATATATATATATATATATGGACTTATATGGACTTATATGGACTCTGAGGGGTTTGACAAAGAGGCCCAGCAAGCCTCTGTGGTGGATAGTGATACAATTGATACAAGTGATACAGGCGAGGGCCAATAATCTGTCCTCTTGCTCGGAACCAACCCCCCATCCCCGTGTGCCCAGCCATCTTTTCTACTAATGTAAGTGTTAAAAAACCTAATATTATTGAAATTTCTCTTAATTATTAATTGTGTGTGCATACCATCATAAAATTAAGAAGTTATTTTTACTACAACGTAGGTATTGTGTCTGAAAGTAAGTTTGGGGTTAGAACCGGTCAGTATTTCAATTAATCCCATATGTTATGTTTCTCGCTTTTACGTACCTGTGGTTCAATTGACCCGAAAGCGAGGTTCACTATATATATATATATACTTGACTAGCTTTCGCTTTATGTTCCTGAATAAAGACGGTTAATACCTGCTGTTTCCATTTTCAGTGATTTTATCAAGACCCATCTTTTATCCACGTTTCATTGTGGATTTACATGAAATATATATATATATATATATATATATATATATATATATATATATATATATATATATATATATATATATATATATATATATATATATATATATATATATATATATATATATATATATATATATATATATATATATATATATATATATATATATATATATATATATATATATATATATATATATATATATATATATATATATATATATATATATATATATATCTGATTGAAATAAGCGTTTTATTCAAGACATCTTCAGAGGCAACTGCCTCTGAAGATGTCTTGAATAAAGACCTAAAGCTATGAATTGCTATCTCCATTTTCCTGTGATTTTATCAAGATTATCTTATCCACCAGAGCTGAACTTTCACTTCTAACGCGGTTTTTCCAACGATACGGTGAGTGTCCGCTCGAGACGCTATTTTAGATTTGCCCCACCCGCCACCGCCACCCTGCCTGTTTTAGCTCATAAAATTCATACAAATTACCCGCCAGAATATAATTTACATTGCTGGAATTCTACAATATGATGATCATTTTGAATATAAACATCATAGATTTTGCATTAGACATACAAATTTTAGATGAAATGTTTTCTCTGAGTAAATATGTTATCTTTTGTGCAAAATATATGACATTTATATTCAAAATATTCCTGGTCTTACAGGAATCCAGCAATGTCAATTGTATTATCCTAACTTTAGTTTGAGGTATTATTTATTAAAATTTAGTGGTTTTCCCCAAAAATTTCTCAGGAGGAAGAGCCAGCAGTGTAGTGTGGAGAAGAGGGAGAGTTGAGTCCATTATTTGAATGGACATTAACTTGCGACTGTATTTTCATTTCTCTTAAGTATTAATTGTGTGCATGTACCATTATAAAATTAAGATGTTATTTTTACTACAACATAGTTATGTCACAAAAAGTGGAGTTTGGGGGTCGGGCTGGTTTCATTGGAATTAATCCCAGATGTTCTGTTGCCCACATCCAGTCACTTAACACGGTACCTCTGGGTTTATATATATATATATATATATATATATATATATATATATATATATATATATATATATATATATATATATATATATATATATATATATATATATATATATATATATATATATATATATATATATATATATATATATATATATATATATATATATATATATATATAAAAGTTCACTAAGTAATAAAAACCCAGAGGGTACTGTGTTAAGTGAAAACTGCTACATATAAAAAAATATATATATATATATACAGTATATATATATATATATATATATATATATATATATATATATATATATATATATATATATATATATATATATATATATATTTCATGTAGATCCACAATGAAAACGTGGATAAAATAAATCTTGATAAAATCACACGGGAAAAGGGAAACAATGGAGCACCTTACCTTTCGTCTTTATTCAAGACATCTTCAGATGTCTTGAATAAAGTAGTTCAAAAACTCAGATCCTTCCAAGGAAAGGTCCTCTTAATTACACCATATTATATCCTACATCCGTGGTGTCTGGATCTGTTAGAATGGTGCTCGCATCCACTACAATTGCAACAAGGATGTCTAGACCAGGTACTGCACCCTCAGTTCGAGATATCCTTGACACTTCACGCTTGGAGTTTCTCAAAAGATGTTTAAATAGATTGTTGAATAATTCCAATATACTGTAGTTAACCAAGTGACAGCAGGTCATAGACTCCAAACTTCTATGCAATATGAGAAAGCTTGGAAACTTTTTCAACAATTTATCAGGTTAACGACTCCAATCACATTGCCAGAAAAAGTGGTGTTAGAATTTTTAGATTTTCTGTTCAGAGTTAAAGGCCTTCAAGGATCTACAGTTGTATCTTATAAATCAGCATTGGTTGACCTTCTGGCATGGGGTTTTAATATTAGTTTGAACCCCAGAATTTATCAAATGCTCAGATCATCCTTTTTCATTCAAAGACCCCCTCGGCCTAAGAGAAACCCACCTTGGTCTCTAGATAATGTTACGTACTAAATTTCTTATGGGGCCTAATTACAATATAAATCTGAACTGGGACAGATTGCTCCAGAATGCAGCCTTCCTTCTAGCAATAGGAAAAGGTATGAGAATCAGTGAGCTGATTTCAATTTCCAATAAACCATCATTATTGGTATTTTCTGAGAAAGATGTCGCCCTTTTTCCTACGGACATTATAAGAAAAAATGAAAGGGAGGATTTTCAAGCTCAATCTATGAGGATGAAACTGCTAATGGATGAGACAAGGGTTCCTGATATATTGTGCCCAGTTAAGATTCTTCAAGAATGGTTAAGCAGTTTCCCTAATCGAGGCCCCTATGTATTCTCATCACAGGATCGTAAGAAATTGTCTCCTATTCAAATGACAATATATTTTTTCTTAGTTAGAGAGTCAAGCAGACCTTGGCAAAAAAATTTTGGCACATGACACCAGGAAATATGCAGGGTCTGTGGCCTTTCTGCGGCATATGAGCCTCAGTTAGATCAAAGATGTTGGCTTTTGGAAATCATCAAAAACCTTTCAAAACAGCTATCTTCACCTATCTCTGAAAGATGCTTCACATGTGGTGGTACTGAGGTCCCCTCCCCCACCTAGTTACTCTCCACAACCAGGACCTTCTTCTTCCTCATGAGAATAAAGTGAGTATCCTAATTGGGATATGTAAATTAACATTTTACCTTCCAGTAAATGTTCCTAATATTGGAAAATATTCCAAAAAGTTTATAATTATAATCTTGACCTAAGCTAGCGAAGCCTTATACGCAATGTCACCCCCCTCTCCACCTCCTGCTCAGGTAATCAAAGCTAGTCGTCACAATCTGGATTGAACAAAAAGCAGTTTAAAAAAAAAACCAGTTTTTGTCATACAGTATAGTCCAGAATGCAACGTCGACATGCCACCAATCTCGAGTTGACATTTGTTTACTGCTCACTCTAGGGCAAGAGATGACGGTAGCAATGCGTGTGATGGAGGGTGAGGGAAAGGGTTTTGAGAATTGCAATTAAATGCCAGGTAGCGACGTGTCCTCCTAATATTACGTATTTAGTAATTATTAGATGTTTTAATTGCCTGTATGTTGGCCTGGCTAGTTTTACAAAAAAAAATGGCTTTTCGTTTGTATACCAAAGTGCTGGAACATTATTTTTTCACAAAAGCAAAGTTCCATAAATCAAAGGACTCCTGTATATCAAAAAATCCTTAGTTAACAAAAAGAACATTGTACTGTATTTTTCAAAACCAACAAAAAAAAATTACTGCATCAGTTCTCTTTCTGACCTTGAAATCAGCTCTGATGCCCTTCACCTCAGCAGCAAAAGCAGAGAGGAGGTCAGGGAGACGAGAGATTAGCATCTGACGGAACTTTTCTCTACATGGCTCCTTTTGCAGCACACCAGCAACTGCTGTTACCAGTTCTGATGTCCTAAAAAAGAATACCTTTGGTTATTCTATATACATCTACATTTTTATGAAATAAGGTGCAGCATAGCCTACCTGAAATTTTAATTTCTAAATGTAAAAGTAACCAGCTGATTTCATTCAGTGTATTTTATTTTCAAAAATAAGCATAATTATAGTTATATTTCTATCATACAGGTCAATTTAAATTAACATTTATACAGTATTAAGAATGTTAGCAGCTAGCATACAAATGAAGGCAAACACAGCAGTGATAGTGATGGTGATCATCATCATGAACATCACCTTTTTACAACCATTTTTTATGCTTGCACAGGTTAGCCGGAATTTCCAGATGCCATTGTGTCACACTTGCCATCAGGCACACCCAACAAAAACATTATTGTGCCCCTTGGGGTCCAATGGATCTGGGAATGAGGAAATACTTCAGCCACTCATGGTACCGGGTATATGTTTAGTTGGCACCCCTGACTATATGCTCCTAATATCTTTTATAGCATAAAAGTCTGTGATATACGACACTCTATTATAATAATGTATATCCAGCCTTTTATTGGAGTTAAAAATCAATGGTCAATTGCTCTGTAGAAAAGGTATCCCTCTAGATACAAATGGATTTGGTAAAAGAAAAAACATTCGTTCGGTGAATTTTCAAATCACAAATACAAAAACATATGGGAAAATTGGGTACAGACAAAATTTTTGCTTGTAATTCACTTTCAAATGGCTGGCAAGCCTAAAAGTGAGAGTTTTGTGGTGCTAAGAAGAAAAAGAGGCACCCATTTTAGATTTTCTATGTATTATTTACGCATTTTCAAATTATGACCAATTCGACTTACGACCTGCATTTGGGTCCCTAACTCTGTGTGTGTGTGTGTATATATATATATATATATATATATATATATATATATATATATATATATATATATATATATATATATATATATATATATATATAGTATATATATATATATGCAAGTAAATCACTGCAGGTGCTGATTCAGGTATATATGATAACCACAAGGAAGAAGAAAATATCAAGTCCTGCCGCTTTCTGCAATTCACATCTTCTAGGTGAGTATCAGAGAGTAATATAAATGATGCAGGAGGAGACACAGAGTGAGGGTGAGACCAGGTCCACAATGGCCAGGTATTAGGGTAATGACCCTACTAATCTTAGCCACACACAACGGTTTCTTTTCTTTAGAGTTATCAGTATATATATATATATATATATATATATATATATATATATATATATATATATATATATATATATATATATATATATATATATATATATATATATATATATATATATATATATATATATATATATATATATATATATATATATATATATATATATATATATATATATATAT
>NW_024713129.1:25602990-25623838 GCF_018991925.1 Homarus americanus
GTACAGTACTGACAAACTAAGGAAAAAAATGAATACAAAAAGTGCTATTCATCCAACCAATTTGTTTTATTCATGTGAAAAGAAACAAGTTTCCTTCTACAGATATTTTTTGTTAGGTAGCTGGTTAACCCAGATCACTGTTTTTTTTTTTACTCTTACTACAGTAAAAGTCCAAAAATCCGGATGCCAAAAATCCGGACCACCCGAGAATCCGGACTTTTCGAAAACTCAATTTTTTTTTTTTTTTTTTTTAAGCTGGCTTTTATGTGTATGTGCGCATGCGTGAGCGCCACAGCTGCACAGCAACAACAAGCAACCACACGCGGTCGCCACTTTAAAACGAGCAATAAAACTGTGACAACATATGTAACTTTGAGTCCTACTCTTTCCATTTACAGAGTACTGCACAAGCCCATAATAATGGCTCCTAAAGTAGATAAACTTCGTTGTGAAGAGAAAGAAGAACATGTTGAAATTGAGTGACAAACTTGAAATAATTAAGAAACTAGAACGTGGTGTGAGCAATACTGTTCTAATGGAAACATACGACATTGGAAAGTCTACAATTTATGATATAAAAAAGGCAAAGAATAAGATTCTAGAATTCACAGCTTTTTCTTTAAAACTGCTCGTTTTGATAAATGAAGCATGCTATATTTGCTAATGAATAAACTATCAAAATGTACCTGTTCATCTCTTCTTTATTCCTCCTTAAATTTTAATTTTAAAAGTACTGCCTGAGAATCCGGAAAATCCGAAAATCCACACCGACCTAATCCCCAAGCAGTCCGGATTTTTGGACTTCTACTGTACTTTGAAATTTAAAATAAAAATAACGTGAAAAAACAGTTTCATAATGCCAATGAAACTATAACTAACCTTCATAATATCACCGAGATCATTACACACAGAACGAAGGCTGGCAATGGTACTAAGAACTTTCTTAGGATCAAAATCCTGTCTACCATCCCTCTGGCGTTTAGCTGTGGGAATATAAGAAATGAAGGGCAAAATATATACATAAAAAACAAAGATATACCGGTCATAAAAAGAAATTAAAATAACATAGGTGACTGGCTACATTAAGCTGCATTAGAGATATACAGTGACCCCTCGGTTAACGAACTCAATCCGTTCCAGAAGGTCGTTCGTTAACCGAAAAGTTCGTTAACCGAAACCATTGTTTCAATGGGTTTTTGGGTAATTGGTTCCAGCTCACTGAAAATTTCCTAAATTCAACAAAAATGGTAGAAAAGTTCACTTACTTTGAGGTGTGTTTGTAGAAGGCTCCTGGATGATGATGATGATGATGATGATGATGATGATGATGATGATGGGATTTAGAATGGGGGTGGAGGAGAAGGAAGAAGAGAAGGCATTGGGGTGGAAGAGAAGTCACCCCTTGGCGCCATTTCACCCATAAAATTTTAGCTCTCTTGGTGTAATTCAAAATTATTTTCTTTAAATCAACACTGCACTGCATTATATATTGTCAATATGTAAAATATATTTCAAAATGACCAATAATTTGCTTGGAAACACAGAAAAAAAGTGTTTAGTTGAAGAGAGTCTCAAGCAAGATGTTACCTCCAGTGAAAACAGAGAGAGACTAACGCCTGTTTGCTGTGTTAAGAGGCTGGATGCCGCGCATTAAACTAGTCACTTTACCTTCAATTATGTTCAATAATCGTTAAAATGACTAAAAAATTGAATATTAAACTTTTAAAATTATTGAATAGTATAAACTTCTTGATATTTACTAAAATAGTAAGGAATTTAAGCCCTAGAACCGATTAATGTATTGGCGGACTGATACTAAAGCTGGTTGCCCGGTCAGTGCAAGCAAAAACATGTTGAGGTCGGTTCATAAGAAATTCGTTAACCGAATTTTTGTTCGTTAACCGAATTGAAGATCCTCATGGAAGGCAGTTCGTTAACCGAAATTTCGTTAACCGAGGCGTTCGTTAAACGAGGGGTCACTGTACATCCCTGGAGTATGAAATACTTTACACAATCAGCCAGCTAAATAGAGGCACAAATATACTTACTATGGGCAGTTTAGAAAAAATAATTTATAAATAAAAATGAAACTAAAGTTTGAAACGCTCACACCAACACTTCAAAAATTTTAAGGGGAAATTTTCTGTTTTTATCTTACATGCAACAAAGAAATTAACTTTAGGATGAAATAGATACCCATTACAAAAGCTGAGATATGTTCCTCCAAAAAATATACTTTCCCAAAACATCTTGAAATTCTACACATTCTTTTTAATGAAAACTTTGGTGTGCACAAAGATTATAAGCCAATAATAAACATACAGTAATTGTTTATTACAGTACCTGTACTTTGTTAGGGTTAGGGATATGAACCAGCAGACCACTACAGGAAGTGAACAAAATTTTATGGAGCTTTGTGTCAGCAGTCCTCTTTTTGTTAAATGCAGAGAGCGACATCTAGCTTTATACAAAGGTATGCCAATGCCTAGCAATAACTCGCCAGGCCAACATACAGGCAATTAAAACATCTAATAATTACTTAATATGTAATATTAGGAGGACACGTCGCTACCCGGCATTTAATTTCAATTTTCAAAACCCCCTCCCACACCCTCCATCACATGCATTGCTACCGTCATCTTCTTGCCTGGCAAATCAGCTGTAAATACACACAAAGAAGGCTCCGCTAATTTGTGTTGTAATAGCTGAAATAATAAGTGCCACGAGGATTTTGTATACAGTACAGTACAGTTGTACCCCGCTTAACGCGGTTTCACTAAACGCGATTTCTCATATACGCGGTGCCTCGCCAGAACCGAACTTTCACTTAATGCGGTTCATCTACTCATATAAGCGGTGAAGTATAATATATATTTTTTTTATTTAGCTCATAAAATTCATACAAATTACCCGGCCAGAATATAATTTACATTGCTGGAATTCTTACAATATGATGATCATTTTGAATATAAACATCATAGATTTTGCATTAGACATACAAATTTTAGATATAATGTTTACTCTGAGTAAATATGTTATCTTTTGTGCAAAATATATGACATTTATATTCAAAATATTCCTGGTCTTACAAGGAATCCAGCAATGTCAATTATATTATCCTAACTTTAGTTTGAGGTATTATTTATTACTTTTCCTTAAAATCTAGTGTTTTCCCCCAAACATTTCTAAGAGAGGGAAGAGCCAGCGAGTGTAGTGTGAGAAGAGGGGGAGGGAGTCGAGTCCATTATTTGAATGAACATTAATTTGGCGATTGTATTTCTCTATTTCTCTTAAATATTAATTGTGTATGTGTGTACCATCATAAAATTAAGATGTTATTTTTACTAGAACATAGGTATTGTGTCGGGAAAAAGTGGAGTTTGGGGGTCGGCCCGGTCTCTATTTCAATTAATCCCATATGTTATGTTGTTCACTTTACACGTTTCTCGCTTTAGCGGGCCTCCGTGGGTTCAATTGACCACATAAAGTGAGGGTTCACTGTATTTATATTCCTCATCAATGAATTCCGGGCTGCAAATTCTCAAAGCACGTAAAAACATTGATGAAATTACGGACTGTTTGACTCTATTATGGTGGGCAGAATAATAATGAATGTATGAACACACATTAGTAGGTTTCTTATAAATACTGAACTTAAAGGTGTTACCTATTCTGTGGATCAGACAGTCTAGGAATGGCAATTTACAGTCATGCTCTAATTCCACAGTGAATTTGATCGAGGGGGCTAAGTTATTAAATTGTGGCAGGAACGCTTTTAGGTCCTCATTACTTGGCCAGAGACAAAATACATCATCAACATATTTAAACCAGACTGCTGAAGGTGGTAAAATATTACTTAATAATTTATTTTCAAAGAATTCCATATATAGGTTGCTTAATACTGGTGGGAGTGGATAACCCATTGCCATGCCAAATTTTTTAGCATAATATTCTCCATTGATTTTTTTTTTTTTTTTTGTATCTATGTCGGACTTCGTGATATAAGGGCGATTTAGGGAAATTTTAGGAGTGTTTCTGACTTCATGCATTTTTTGGCTTTACTTTGTATGTACTTTTCGTGAGCTGGAACCAATTGCCCAATATCCCATTGAAATAATGGATTCGGTTAACGAACGACTCTGTAGAACAAATTGTGTTCGTTAACTGAGGGACCACTGTATTTAGGAAAAAAACATTTTAATTTTCCTCCTGTAGCCATAGTTTTCTTAAAATAATATATCCAGTACCAGGAAATGTGAGGAATAAATAAAAATAATACCACCAAAACATACTGTACAATATAAGCAAATTAGTAAATAAAAGCCAAATGAAAGTTTAACACATTCACCATTTGCATACACTCCCTGTTTCACCATAATAACGAGGATCAGCTGGGATGCCGATTTCCAAACAACACCCCCCCTCACCCCTACACTCAACACCCTCCACTCCCTCACTCAGCCAGCTGCCTCATGTATATAGAAATGTATATTCCCTTTACGTGTTTGCCCTAAGGACAATTATTTCTTTTAATTTTTTTCACAATACAGGTTGTACAGTACCTCTCTAGTCCGGCAACCTCGGGACCTGACCAGTGCCGGACCATGGAAATTGCCGGACCATGGAAATTCACCCTTTTCCTGGATAGATACAGGTAGTTCTGCTATAACGCGATAATTGTGTTCTTGTAAAATATCGTGTTATAGAAAATCGCGTAATAGAAATAACAGGGCTTATGGAGAAAATAGGGTTAGGTGCAGATTACTCGAAATCGAAAAAATTTAGTAGTTAGCCTAACACAAAGGATAGCACAGTCTAAATAAATGTTACATTCATATCTAATAATGAAATCATACAGTAAATTTAACACTTTACCTTGAAAAAATATGAATGTAACTTGATGGGGGAGAAGGGTGATTTTGAGGTTGATAACATCAAGCTTCTCTTCAAGTGTTATATCCTTTCTTTTACGATAATCACCGGGAATTCTATCATCAGAATGCTTTTTGGAGATATTCTTCTTTACCATATTCACAGTTAATACCACAAAATTGGAGAAATAGTAAGCAAAAATCGCGTTATAGCAAACAAGCGATCGCGTTATACAAATATTGTTCCGAATTCATAAATCGCGTTAGAGCAAATTCGCGTTATCAAAACACGCGTTATAGCAGAACTCACTGTTAGTGACTTGTGCTTATGCCTGGAAGCACTAGCACCACTTTCTCTGTGTCATGGTCTCTTTGAAGACATATTGAAGGGTTAAATGTCGTATAGTAGCTTCTCAAATTTCGCGAGTTTTTAATTCTTAACGTATTTTACTGGAACACACCAAAAAATAAATAAATAAAAATTTTGACGGCGGAAACTTGAATTTCGACGGGTTTAAACGGCCCGCCAACGTGCAGACGACGTGCATAATCGTGTAAACAGCGTCATTTCTCTTATGTACAAAAGATTCATCATTGTTTATTACTGAATGTCTTTTTTATTGAATTAATGTTTATGTGTGCAAAATGAGCAATAAAATTCATTAATAATACGTAGAATATTAAAACACACGAGGAAATGACACAACATTGTTTTCGTTGATTACAAAACCAGTGACTGACTGGTTCTACATATAAAACTGAAGAAAATAAGACCTTGGTTGTAGCTGTAGTAAAATTAATATGGTTGTTTTAAGTAATGTTATTTAATGTAAATAAATGGAACAATAGAAGTAGCTAACGATAATGGTAAAGAAAAAAGAGAGATCGCATATGTAAGTGCGCATGCGCACACGTGAAAACATATCGTCATTACTTTACATAAGAATATGAAAGCAACACTTATTTACTGTTCATATATATTTTAATTAATGTTTCTGAATTTGTTTTTATTGAATTAATGTACATGTGTGCAAAATTAACAATATAATTTATTAATAATACGTGGAATATTAGAGGAGACGAGACGGCTGCCGGCATTGTTTATGTTAAAGCTTACGAAACCAGTGACTGATTGGTTCTACATATAAAACTGAAGAAAATAAGACCCTGAGTTTAGCTGTAGTAAAATTAATGTAAAAAATGAATATGGTTGCTTGAAGTACCTGTAATGTTATTTAATGTTAATAAATGGAACAATATAAGTAGCTAACCATTAATGGTAAAAAAAAAAGTGAGACTGCTCATATGTAAGTGCGCACATGTGAAAATATATCGTCATTACTCTACATAAGAATATGAAAGCAACACTTATTTACTGCTCATATATATTGAAGGGTTAAATGTTGTACTCTGTATAGACAAGCAGAGAGAGAGAGAGCAGCCGAACTGCCGGATGTAAACAAACCTTAATTTCCCGCGGCTTTTTTTTTTTTTAAGGGGATTAGCCCACCCGGGCATAGGTCACTGACCCACATTGGGGCCTGAGGGGCAAAAATTTAATACTCCTGTAATAATAATAATAATTCAGATAAAAAAAAAAAAAAAAAAAAAAAGCTGCCTATCTACCTATTGGACAAACTAAAATCGTTCCGGACCACGGGAGTTTCCGGACCACAGAATGCCGGACTAGAGAGGTACAACCTGTATGTGTGTAGGATGGTGTGTGCATGTAACTGAGTAAAAATAAATGAATAAAGCTACGTATATCTACCCAAAAAGACGGGTTGTAAAACAACCATAACACCTCACAGTAGCCTGGTGGTTAAAGTGATGAGTCTAACCTGGTTACAATGCCATGGTTAATCACTATTATATCAGTAAACACTAATAATAACAGTAAACCCAGTGAAATATGGCGGGGATGGAGGAGAGTTATAACTGCATATGACACTAACTAGCGGCCACTCACTCGCACCCAGGCTCTTGTTGCCAAGCGTATGATCGAAATAGGTATGGGAGAAATACTCAAGTATCTTGTAGTCTAATTTGAAAATGGGGATGGGCACAGTGATAAAAAAGTTATATAAACTGTGCATTTACCTACAAGAACATAATAAGAAACATTGTACTGTAATCATTACTAGAGTGAATGAAATAATATTCCCAAAATCAACAATTGTTAGCTCTCGGGCACCTGTGTCCCACACACTGACACCTCAGTCCCTCGAAATTTTGGCTCAAGGTGGACATATCTGAGGGCAATTTTTTTTTCTTAATTTTTAATAATTTTTTGGCAAATTATTTTGTCCAGCTTAACCGATATCCATCTTAATGGGGTCTGCCTTGATGAGGTTTTACTGTTTGAACACACCTGGTAAGATCTCACAGGTAGAAGCATCATGGAGGGTGCCAGGGCTAGTGGGCCTCCTGCAGCTTTTAGACTTGGGCTTTTATTAGGACCCAGACCCACTTTTTTTTATATCTGATGAAGCTGTAATGTAGCAATTAATGATCTAGAGGATGGTCCAGGGACAGGTGCAGGTTTATCAATGGGATTATCAGGCCAGCTAATGTAGTTAGTGTCATTCATAAGTAGAAACAAAATAACTTCACTCCCCAACCCACCACAGAGCCCAGCAAAGGAGGGGTCCATGCCAGAGATAAGACCCTGGTGACCCCAGGGGAAGCGGGGAAGTATACAAGGGTAACCACCAGGTGGCCAAGATGGCAGCTCCTGGACTATAGGAGTGACAGGCCCACTGATGCCTGCTTGACCCTAGCTACACTGTGACCAGCCGAGTGACTTGATCAGGCCCAACCAAGCCGCCCATCTAGCTGGAATATAGGACCAAAGAAGTATGTTGTAAACCTCAGGGTGCAGAGTGTGGCATCGCTCAACCTTCAGGTCTCCCATTTCCCAGCATTATGGGACGCCTCAGTGGTCTGGACTGGGGATGATGCTGCCGGTCTGCTTTCCAAACTGGCAGCAGGATCGGAGCCATTTTGTCTGGACCCTCCCCAGTGAACCACCCAGTTTGCAAAACCCTTCACCTCCCTCCAAGGAGGGAAGGAAGGGGGGCCAACCCGTCTCTGGTATGGCTCACTGGATCATTGGGACTCGCAAGTCCCACCACCGCAGCAAGGCGGCTGCCAATTGGGGTGGAGGAGGGTCCTGAGCTTTCAAAGGAGTATTACTGTACATACTGAAATACATACATTATACCCTTAATTACATTAATTTTTATATGGAACACATCCCCGGCATATAATGAAGACCACTAATAATACACAATGCAACTAAAAACTAAATTTTTGGACAAAGTTATATGTCAATAAGAGAAGACATATGGTAAGACAGAGAGGAATTGAAAAATGTATGTAAAATTTACAGGAAGTAGAGCATAAAAAAAATAACCTCAATTGTAGGAGGTCCAATAATAGTGTGGAGAGTTATCTTGCCTTTAATAATGAGATGTTCTTACAGACAGCGTAGCTTCTAATCACCCCAAGCGCTCGACTCTCACCACTCAGTCACGCACATGCTGAGTCAGGCTGTTTCCGCCTCACACGCTGCCGAGACTTAGCCCAGAGTGTCATACCGCATCTGCCTCAGTCATGCCTACATACAAACCCTACACCCCCCACGAGATTTTGAGAACTGAATTTAACATTTTGTTATAAGATCTCAAACCAACAGGAACCTATAGCGAGCAAGTTGTGACACAAAAAAAACAAAAACAAAACAAAAACAAAGCTGTCCTAAAATACAACACAGTACAGTACATAAATATACAAATGCCTGTGAAATAAAATAAGTCGGAATTCATTTTCCATAGCAGAGACACCACAAACATAGTCTTGCAGGTGTGATGGGCGTTGTCTCGCAAGGCGGGGGTGCTGGCCATTGGGGGATGCCCCCATTTGGGTGCGAGGGCGTGGTTGATGCCACAGGGTCGCCTGGCGAGTTTTCTCCTTGCCCCACATATGATATTGGTGCGGGTAAGGCGCTATGGCAGAAGTGACGGAGATTTCGCAGGGACAGGCGGCCACTGCCACCCAACTTCTCTATGGTTTCACTTCCACCACCACGCCCAACTTATCCCATGCATTCGACATGGGGTCCTGCACCCTGACAGGTGTGCCCATGCACAGATGTGGAAGCGTCGCAGCATCACATGTGGGGCCACCTTGCATGCGAGCCTGGCCCTCTGCCATGGCGCGCTCCCTGTACCGTAGGGTTGTCCTCCATAGCCTGTCCACCAAGTAATGTTGCCTGGTCGCCAGCACGCCATCTCTCAGTTGTCTGCCCGCTGCCAGCTGCACAGGTGACTTATCCCTCTCCCTCAGGGGTGTTGAGGAACCGGAGCAGCGCCTGAGTTGCCTTACTGTTGGGCAAGCTGCAGCCAGCACCCGTGTTGCCCCTCAACACCTGCATGGCCGCTTTCACTGCTGCCTCAGCGCAGCTGTTGGACTGGGGTAAGTGGGCGGAGGAGATGCGCACTGTGATTCCCCACTCCCTGTAGAATGCTGCCATCTCTCCACTGTCCAGGTTGGTACTGGTGTCTGGTGCAATCTCCTTGAGTGCACCCCATCTCCTGAAGAAGGTGAGCAGCCTGGCGATGACTGCGCTCGAGGTGGCACTTCCGGGGAGGTGCGCCACTTCCAGCCACCCTGTTAACCTGTCTGCGTAGGCCAGGTAAGTGCGCCCATCCAACTGAAACAGGTCCATGATGGCCTGTTGGAATGGGAACTCAGGAGGTGGCATGAGGACTATCGGCTCCGGAGGATGCGAGGGAATGTCTTGCATGTGAGACAGGATGCTTGGCAGTACTTCACATCCGCCTCCATCCCAGGCCAGTACACTGTCTGCCTGGCCCGGCGCAGCATCGAGTCTAGCCCCTGGTGTCCTGCGTGTAGGTGGGCAGCCACTCGGTGCCTCAGTGCCTCCGGGATGACCGGCCTGACATGGCTATTATCAAAAGTGTATGTGACAAGGTCCTCCATGACAGCTAGCCTGTCCCTCACTTGTTAGTATGACCGTAGACACTCTATCTCCCGCGCTCTGCTCTCAGGCCAATCCCCAGCCCTGACAAGGCACAGCAGCTGCTGGTAGGCCTGGTATCCATCCACAGCTTCCTTAACAATGTCATGGTCCATCGCGATCTCCCTGTCACCGAGCGTCGCGACCGTAGCGGCCACCATAGCATCAGCCAACACCTCCTCACCGGCCAGGTCCCCCTGGTCTGGCGACACTGTGAGCGTGGGGTAGCGCAAGTGTGTGTGCCCCACTGTTACGTTTCCCGGGGACGTATTCGATGGTGAAGCGATGTTGTAGTGTCTTCTCTTTCAGTTGGAACAGCCGGAGGTTAAGACCATCTTTAAGTGCCCTGTCTCCAAACAGCTTCACCAGCGGTTTGTGGTCCGTCACCAGCAAGAGATTTGGGCACCCCAGCAGGAAGAGGCAGGCTTTTTGCAGGCACCACACCACTGCCAGAGCCTCACCCTCCACCACCGCATAACCTGCCTCGGCATCGCTCAGCCTGTGGCTGCCGCACAGAGCTAAACACCACCCATCACTACAGCAGTAGGATTCTTGGCTTCTTCAAATTTACTCAAGGTGTTCGTCCCAATACACCCTTTTGGACTTTGGCCTCTTCAGGGGGTGAGGCGACTGCTCTCAACGTCCAGCCTCACCTGGTGGAATCCCCAGAAGGCATCCGCCACCGACTTGTAGCTGTGCTGAGGGACTCCTGATGCCACGTCAAAGGGCACCTGTGTGTGTGGTGCATCTCTCTACGGCACCACCTGTTCAGCTGTTGGTTGTCCACTGTATGCCTCGGCTGGCCGTTTCTCTTGGTCACCAAGCCCATGCAGGCGCACCAGTCCACCGCCTTGCCCATTGGCACCACGGTGATCACACCCCTCCTCACATCCTCGTCGAGTTGGCACTTGACTTCCAACTCCCATTGCTTCACGGCCAGCGCAGGTGTGTGGCAAGCATGTGGGTGTGCACCAGGGAGGAGGTGTGTGTGGTGTTAAATACAGTGTTCGAGAAGTGTCGACACAACCACTCCTCCAAACGTGGCACATTTTCCTCAACTAACTGGAGGGGTATGCTGGGGGGTCTGGGTGGTACCGATGTGCCCTGGGACGCTGCGGGGACCACCTCGCTGCCAGTGGCCACAACTGGTTCAGGCAACAGGTAGGAGTCAAGGACCAGGCCCAGCCCCCTGCAAACTGCCAGGGAGAGGAACAACCTCTTCGCTGAATTCACAATCCGAGCCTCCTCCTCAATTGATTTGCCATGTTCCTTGATCCGGAACCAACAGCTGCCCTGGCACTTTACCGGCAAGTTGTTGATGCCCCTGATGTCGTTACCCGGCATATTCAGTCTCGAAACTCGTACCCATAGTGCCCTCAGGAGCAAAGGTCCAACCACCGTCACTTGTGTACCCGTGTCTGCCACCACCTCAAAGATGTGTGACATCCCGCCAGATAACATCGATACCGCAACTCGCAGGGACGGCAGGGGTGCCACACCCGCCGAAGCCACTGTCACGGTGCCCGACATGGTGGCATAGCCTCCCTTGCTGGGCCCTTTGCGCTTGCCTTTACAACAGCTAACCAGGTTGCCCACCTTGCCACATCCCCTGCATGCCAAATTCTTTGTGGGACAAATCTCTCTCTTGGTGTGTCTCCATCTACAAAACCAGCAGCTGTAGACGGGCTTGCGTGGGGATGTGTCGTGCGATTTGTGCGACCTTTGGTTCACATCACCACACACGTCCAGCAAGGAAGACTCGTCACCCTCGTCCATTTCACAGCTGATAGAGTTGCCACATGCCGCCACTGAGTGGAACTCATGTACATCAGCATCTCACTTCGTGCTCTTGTATGTAAGGCACTTGTTGTATAACACATTCACATTCAAGTACCTCTCCCAGTTTTGGTAGAGGTCCCTTCTGAGGACACTGTCAACTAGGGCTGCCATGACCTTTCTCACCAACATGTATTCTGAGATATCACATTCACATTGCACACTATGAAAATACTGTGCGATGGACTCACCGGGTGCTTGTCTGGACTTTAAGAACTGCTGCCACTGTCATAGTCACAATAGCATAGCTAGTCTGTCTAACATCTAATAATCCACATTATGCTCCATGCCCACAAACATGTGTGAAACTGGTGAGCTACCCCTAGAGAGAGATGTGTTTTCCCTCGCTTAGGTGCCGCCCATTTTCTGTGGCATCCTGTAGCCAGCCTCCCTACAAAGTAAATTTAAATTTAAGAGATAAAGCGTAGGAGTAGCCATAAGTCAGATACACCTACAGTGAGATAAAGCATTCAAGTGTCATATAGCTCAAGTGTCATATAGCTCTAGGCATGTAGTACATAGGGTTAAGATAATATATTTTGAGGACACCTACAACAGTGGTAAGGAGTTTATTGTCTCTTGTGAGTTTAGGCACTAGTAGTTCAAGGCTGAAGTTACTTCTCTTTCATCTATGAACATCAGAGAATCTGATGTTCATGGTGAAATAGTTATAAGGCTGTTATTTACAAAAATAATTAATTATTCTGAAAGGCAAGGAAATGTCATGCCACTTACCTTTGAGGATCTAACAGGTGTAACCGAATATTCCTTGTCCGACGCCCCGCTCACAATGTATTGCCATCCTGAACTTCAAATCAATTTAATTCTTGTCTGTGAAAGCTCAGTCAGAGCATAGTTTGAAAAGTTGATCTTAGGAAATTAAAATAAGTTCATAGTCTCATTTTCACACGTCAAAGTTAGTTGATATTATCTACGTGAGTGGAACTCAGGGGTGAGCGTGGAATGAGGGAAGCGACACGCTCGACCTCAGTCTAGCGTATGAAGCCACTCCGTCCACAGACTCCTGTAGGCCAAGGATCTTGTGGCCTGGGACGACCTCCACACTAGTTTGGGAGATGGATGAAAGCCAGTAAACTCGGGTAACTTCGTGAACACGGGCGTGGGGAACTAACCATCTACCCTGAGGCCCAGTCAACCTGCCCAAACACACGCTAGACTGTGTTCACTGTCCGTCCTGGCACTCTCCCATGACAGCAAACCCGGCCAGCGCCCAGCACTGTTTGTACGAGTCCACCACTCAGTGGAACTATATTTTGGCAGGGTTATTCATCCGAGTAGCCCTGTAGGTAACTGCCAACGTTGTATGAGTGTTTGGAGTCCACCAATTTGCTCCTTGGCAAATGTATCACAGTGGCACACAGAAGCTACTAATCCTGTGTTTTTAATGTATTAGTTTTGGTGCTGTTACTGAGTCCTGTACGATTGAGAACTACAGTTCTAAGGTAACTGGTATTAATGGTGCTCAAAGGTGCTATATGTAAGAGTATAATGTTGTGTGTTCTTGTAAATGTACACCCAGGAATGGTGTAAGTGGAGAATGTACCTAAGTTATATTCTTAAAATATAACTTCATTTTAATAAACCATTTTATTTATATGTTAGAAGTATCATTTTCCTGCAGTATTTACCTCCATTCTTTTCCATAATTTGATACCAGAATTACAGTAAACCACATGTCCTAGCCCTCGCCCATCTGGCCTCACTAAACTTGGCATCCACAATTCGCTGCAGGTACTCCAAGCACAACAGATGCACGCAGCGCACGACCTCGCTATCTGACCACCTGTTCAATTTTATCCACGTGGTGACAGATCTTTTCCACAATCTGAACGAAATAGTCAGACCTACTACACACTTGGCCGGGGCAGCCGAAGCGGGCATCTTGATGCTTGTACCATGCCCCGCAGCCTCAGACATAGCTCTGAACAATCTCACCAGCATGGAATGGTTGGGCATTGCAGCTTGAGCTGGCACCTGCTGTGCTGAAGCTGCCTGTGGGTTGGGCAACACAGGCCCTTGTTGCACCTCGCTCGCCGGAAGGTATGGCAAGGACGTCCACAGCGCGGGCTGCGGCTGCGACAGGGGTGGAGTGAGGCTAAGAGCAGCCTCTGCATCAGCCAGGATGCTAACAACCTTGCTGAATGCTGGTAGGCGAGAATGAGATGCTGCATCCACGTCGCGACATTACTGGCACTCATAGGTCTGTAACAAGTTCACTACACCATGTAGGAGGCCCAATAATAGTGTGGAGAGTTATCTTGCCTTTAATAACGAGATGTCCTTACAGACAGCGTAGCTTCTAATCACCCCAAGCGCTCGACACTCAAGTCATGCACATGCGGAGTCACGCCGTTCCCGCTTCACACTCTGCCGGGACTTAGCCCAGACTGCTTCAGTCACGCCTACATACAAACCCTACACCTATACAAAAAGATATTGTACAGTATAGTATAATTCCAGTAAATCTTTTCATATGTGAAAATATCTATCTTTTTTATCATCATCATCATCATCACTGAAACTAAAGAAAAGCAGATAAACTTACTCTGGTATTAACATAAGTGAGACACCTAACTCTAGTGACATCTACACAAAATACTGTACAGAAAGATTTTTCATACCTGACACAAAAACTGTCTTTGCACATTGAGCAACAGCAGTTTCCCATTCGGCCACAACCTGAAGAGCTTCTGTTACCCGTGTATGGGAGTCCTGCACAAAGAAACAATAATAATACTGAATTAAAAAGCAATGTTTATGGAGCAAAAGCTAGGGGTTTTAAACACCCATATAAGGCCAAAAGGTTTGATGGTATTTTTTAAATGTAAATTACATGAGTAAGTCAAAATACCATTTCTTACTTAAATACAACTGGGCATATATAGATATATATAGATAGATATAGATATAGATATAGATATAGATATAGATATAGATATAGATAATATATATATATATATATATATATATATATATATATATATATATATATATATATATATATATATATATATATATATTATATATATATATATATATATATATACAGTCATGCGCCGGTTAACGTCCAACCGAACAACGTCCGATCGCATATACGTCCATGGCCCCCCCCCAAAAAAGTGACGCCTGCTGGACCAGCACTCCACGACCCCCTGACGGAGACACGATGATCCTCCCCATACTGGTCAGATATTATGTGTTAAAAGAATATGCTTCCTTACTTAGGCTTTTTTTAAGCATTTGCCTACAGGTGAAATGTTAACCTACATCTATTGAGGATAAAATCTTTCACCTACAAATTGACAATAACACATTTGCTGTAATCAGACATATCTAGTTGCCTCAACAATTGCAACCCCAGTTGCAATTGGGGTTGCAATTTCAAATTCTGTGGCATTACTAAAAATAGTAAAGTTTCTGGTGCACTCTAAGATTAAGAGAGAAAACGGAGGACTCGGGCGTCCTGATGTGAGAGAAAACGGACTCGTATGACGGGGGACCAAATAAAAAAAAGCATAGCTACATGTTTTGTGGACTACAGTATTAAGCGTACCCTTTTCATCACTTTGTAATAAACCTAGCCATGCCTGTGTGTGTTTATGATATTTACCATAACATTATATATATATTTAGTGGGTCTAAATGGTCGTAAAATGGGAAACTTGGGGTTGGGTCTTGGGTGCCTTAACCAATTAGAATAAATCCCAAAGGTTCTGTAATTTCGTTATCGGCGGGGTCCCAATTAGGCGCGATAACCAAGGGATGACTGTACTGTACTGAATATAATTGTGACACTGGCCAGTGGCTTCTGGTGTTACGGTACAGGGGTACCAAGTGACAGCACTAGGATCCCGCTTCCTCTATCAAGGAATAAACAATTAAAATTTAAATTGAAAAAAAAAACCCATTCAAATAATGGGACCTAGCGAACCGAAATGGACCTAGAGCGGGCACAGTCACGTATGCATCGCGTATTCTTATAGATTGTGCGACCAGGCGTACGTTATCTAGTGAATTTAGTCAATATTGTACAGTAACAATGGACCTAAGTGCAAACCTGTATTGTACATGTACTAAATGATTACGGTACTAAAATTGTTATGTCTATTGCAAATATAGCTTGTTTATACAGGTATTCAAATAAATTACTATCTTACAAGAATCCCACCAATGTAAGTTATATTCACCCAGGTCATTTGGGTGGCAAATTATGAGTGCCTATGTATGACTTATTTGAAATACTAAAATGAATTGTAATCAACAGGTTTGACAGAATTATAACGTTTGAATTTAACATAAAGAGTCTGATTAACCTTTAAAAGACCGGAAGGCACTTACAGAAGCTGTTCAATGCCTCAGCTTTATCCTGGTCAAAATCTGCGTAACTACCACCTTCAAGCCACAAGTCTGATACTCCGAATCGCATTTTTAATTTTTACTTTGCATAGCGGTAAAATGCCTTTGGGCTTGACTTGACCTCGCTTGCAACCAGCATCTGGAACTCCTTTTCAGCCCATCTACACTCTATCTTTGCTTGGTTTCTGGCTCTTGCATACATCCTCCTCTCTTGCTCATCGTTTGACCCAACCCAAGTCTTGAATTTCTGGGTTTTCTTCTTAATTTTGTTGACAACCGCATGGTTCACGTGTAGGGATCCCTTCGTATTCCTAGAAGCACTGGGTTTGGTCTTGGGTATATATTTATCAATCAAATGGGTCACTTTACTAGTTATGATATTCAGCGTAGTGTCTGCGTTCTTGTACCTTAATGAGTCAGGCCAGTTGATACCACTCATCTCTTCCCTCATCCCATTGTAATTTCCCTTGCAATATTTGCACCTTGGCCTGGCCTTATCCTGAACTAGGTAACAGTTAAATCTGAATGACAACACTATATGGTGACTGGTGCCAACTGGGGCAATGTGTTCCAGTTTGGCCACTATACCATCCTCGTTTGTTATGATGAGGTCTAGTGGCTTGTGTGTTTGCTACCCTCTGTAATGTGTCGGGTCTCTAACATGTTGGAACAGAAAATTATCTATCAGAGTTTCCACAAAATGAGTAGCAGGGTTATTCAAGTCATTTGGGGTGAACTCGTTTCTCCAGTCGATGTCGCCATAGATAAAGTCTCTGCATTGTCTATTAAGTTCCTTTGATTTAGTGGGCCACAGTTTGGGGATCAGTAGATACACCCGAAGATAAGTAAGTCCCCTCCCTTTAATTTAATTTTACACCACTTGGACTCTTCAAAAACATCCTCTCCCTGTACCCTCGCCTGGCTGACTCTAAGGTCTTGCTTAGCATAGATAACCACACCCCTCTTGCAAGTTTCTTGAGAAAGGTTCGTAAATGAGTCGTATCCAGCAATACTAAACTCACATTCCTTTGGGTTGATTCTCCAGTTCTTGTACAACAGTTCTACAACTCTTACAATATCTGGTTAGTGTACCTTTAGTAGTGCTTCAAACTCCTCTCTCTGATCAAGGAACGTGTCAGTATTAGTGTACATGACATTCAAGCCAGAATTTGTTCTCGTTTACATCTCTGCTCTTAATAGTAACTCCGGCCCCCCTCCATTCTCAGAAGCTGCAACATTTTCTAAGTAAACTGTAATTTACAGGGTGTGGTTAGAAATGCCATTGTTTATACTGCGCTCTCCTCCTCCCGGCTGGCAGGCGGAGCTGGTGCCACCTCCCATGTGGGGAGTAGCGCAGGTGGAGAGTGCACTGCTGCCCCCTGGCCCTGTGTCGGCACACTTGCTTCCAGTACCCTCTCCCTGAATATAACCCATGTACACCCGTCCCCGTTCCTCCTCGACTCTTCCCTTCTCTGCTTCAAGCCCTGTAGGAGCTTCTTGTGCTGTTCCCTCTGCATTACCATGCGATCTGGGTGAATGAATACACTTCGAGATGCCTCACTCCTTGCTAAGTTTTTTGCCTGCCAAATAACCTCCCATTTCTCCTCCTCACTCACTAGTGTGATCCTGAGGGGGCGAGGCTTATACCCCTACTTTTTTCCCAGCCTCTTCATCCTGAGGGGTTGATGGCATCTTCAGAACCTCTGTACAAATATTATTAAACTGCATCTTATCATGTGTTATCTTTGTCTCAGTTCCTCCGCTTGGCTCTCAGGGACACCAAAACCTATTACATTGTTCCTGCGCTGGAAACGTTCCAGTTGTTCCTCCTCTCCCATAACAGTAGGTCAATTAAGTTTTATTTCTTCGACACACTTCTTCAGAGACTCTAGCTGCTGGAGAACCTGTTCTGATCCTGCATTACTCTGTGCCACCTCCCATGGCCCTGCTAATGCCTCAGCAGAATTCCTCTTAGCAACCACATCCATTCTATCGGCTACTTTCTCAGTCTTAGCAAGGATCTCTTTCCCAACTTGCTCTAATTTGACAACCAGCAAGGCTCCAGCTTCATCTATTTTCGTCCCTAGGGAACTCGTTCCCGTATGGCTTGCAATCGCCTCTTTCACCTTGACTACGCAGTCAGGGCAATACCAGCAACAGCCTTCATGCTTTACGGCAGCTTGCATCGTCCTAAACGTTGCATTGGTCAGGCCTGTATCATCCATATCCAATATCCCCCAACAGTAATCACATGTCATACTCATGGTTGTTGTTGTTGTGAAGGTGGGGCGGAGGGGGGTGCAGACTGTGTATAGATCTACACCTATTTAAAAATAAATTAAAGAAAAACAGTATACTTAGCTGCCCTCTGCTGGTTTTAACCTTCCCTGTTGCCTTTAGGGTGTCTTCTGTTTTTTTTCTGTTTTTTTTTCAGTTCACTTCAGCAGTTTGTCAATATTTATGTGCTATCTCTATGTACACTGCATTTTGCTATGAATAACGGATTTAATACACCCACTCAGTCCTTTAGAAAGACAGAAAAATAAATGAAATCTTTCTTTGGGGCGGTAATAGAAAGCCTTTAAGGATAACCAGTTTGTTGATTTTATTTTTATATATTTTTTAACCATTATTTCCTTATACTTTCTTTTTTTATTTTGGTAACACTAGCGGAGGGCGTCTCAACCAAGTCCATGTGAAGCCCCCTTTGCTTGTCTTGTACACCCATATGGAAGAAGTCCACCTGTTTTCCCAACTCCCAAGACAACCCAGCTGTCTGGCTTAATTGGGAGGGAATGGTCACTGACGTGGTGGAATAAAGTCTCCTTCCACTTCTGAACAAACGGCCACTCCTACTACGTCTTGGATTGTTTCCTCCTCTAAAGTTCCCCCGTTAGACCTTCCTCTTTTAAATTTCCAAAAGGTCTGACGACTCCAGGGAACAGTAATATGAATAGCTTGCTCAACAGCGGATCTATACTTAACTAATGCTTATTCCTCAAACAAAGCAGGAGGAAAAGGGGAAGAACGTAGCAGTAAATAAGCACTAACCACTTAAAGCATTATTAGTGGCTTGCTTCCTTAGCTGGGCTTTTAGTTTTAGGGCTTTCAACAATATTTCCATAAATGAGTTGTACAGGAAAAATTGGAATCCAATGTATAGCAGCAGCAAAACATCTATCTACAATGAATTATCAGGTTAACAACTCCAATCATATTGTCGGAAACAATGGTGTTAGAATTTTTAGATTTTCTGTTCAGAGTTAAAAGGTTTTTAAGGATCGACAATTGCATCTTATAAATCAGCATTGGTTGACCCTCTGGAATGGGGTTTTAATATTATACTTTGAACCCAAGAATTTATCAAATGCTCAGATCGTCCTTTTTCATTCAGAGACCCCCTCGGCCTAAGAGAATCCCACCTTGGTCTCTAGATAAAGTTACTAAATTTCTTATTAGGCCTAATTACAATATAAATCTGAACCGGGACAGATTGCTCCAGAAGGCAGCCTTTCTTCTAGCAATAACAACAGGTACGAGAATCAGTGAACTGATTTCAATTTCCAATAATCCATCATTATTGGTATTTTCTGAGGAAGATGTCGCCCTTTTCCCTATGGAGATCCTAAGAAAAAATGAAAGGGAGGATTTTCAAGCTCAACCTATCAGGATAAAACTGCTAATGGAGGAAACAAGGGTTCCTCATACTGTATATTGTGCCCAGCTAAGATTCTTCAAGAATGGTTAACCAGATTCCCTAATCGAGGCCCCTATGTATTCTCATCACAGGATGGTAAGGAATTGTTTCCTAGTCAAATGACAAAATATTTTTCTCAGTTAGTGGGTGAAACAGACCCTGGCAAGAAATTTTTGGCACATGACACCAGGAAATATGCAATCTGTGATCTTTCTGCTTTATTAATAAAGTAATAAAGCACAGACTTGAAGGTAGACTCACATTTTCAATAAATTTGTTTCTGATTACCATATTTGTGAGAGTATTTCCCATTATAATTTATTTATGTGTCTACAAACACACACATATAGAATGTACAATACAGATAAAGGAAATAAGTGTCTCTAGAACGAAAATTATGGCAACATTAAAACTACCCACAAACATTCTAAGTTACAACCAGAGTGTCATCCGCAAATTTTATAGGACTGCAAAATAAAAATCTACGAATTTAGGGGACCCCCTGAATTTTAAGTAGTGTATAATTAATATCAACCCTTTCAATACTATATCTCATTACCACAATTGAAGCCCACTAACTTTTTTCCAACAAAATCAAAGAATGGTCAGGGCCAAGACTCACCAGGAAGGGTTGTGTCTCCCGCATGTTGGAGGGCAGCAAATTAACAGGTCGGAGCTCATGGGTTACGAGATCAACCAGACTTTCCACTGAAGACTCTAAGATCAACTGAAATGAAGTAAACAAAGCTTTTATATATATATATATATATATATATATATATATATATATATATATATATATATATATATATATATATATATATATATATATATATATATATATATATATATATATATATATATATATATGTATATACAGTTGTACCCCACTTAACGCGGTCAATTGAACCCAGAGGGTCCCGCGTTAAGTGAAATCCGCGTTAAGTGAACAACAGAACATATGGGATTAATTCCAATAGAACCCAGCCCGACCCCCAAACTCCACTTTTTGACGACAAATAACTA